>NW_027495502.1:0-250995 GCF_021521415.1 Bidens hawaiensis
CGTGTTACACGTTCTAATTCATAGTCGGAGTTCAATTAATTGCGGTCGAATTTAGGTAAGACATTACGCTATAAGCTTTTGTAGCTTTTCTTTAAAAAATGGAAATATAGTGGCAAGCATTTCATATGATGATTGGGGTAAGTTATAAGCTTCGGCCTTGGATGCAATGACATGATATTCGGCTTCGGTGAAGCTTCTTGCTAATGTGTGTTGACGTTCAGAGCTCCAAGAAATATGATTTGACATGAGGCAGACATGATCAATCTTTTATCTTATCAACTTTATTTCAAATATGAATAGGCATATAAGTGAGTTATCATGATTTTGCATTGTTTTTGTATAACTAGTTGTTGCATGTGATCCGATTATAGTATTTTCACTTAAGGGTGTTCATTGGTTCGGTTAACTATATATTAAAATTTGATTTGTTCAATTATAAGATTTTTTTACCCCTAATCGAAATTCAAACCTAACCAAATTCGAAAAAGGGGATATTCAAACGTAATCGATCCGAATTAAATTCGGTTTAGTTTCAGTTAAAACCGATTCAAACCAAATTTAATTCAACCAAAACAAGTTTGCCTACATTTACTTTCTGGTTACGTTCCGGACAGCCGTTCGGCATCTGTACAACATCAAAATATTCAAACAAACACAACATATATACATCCTAAAACCAAAAGTTAAATACCATAACAAAATATCCAATTCATTAACTAGTTTTAAACAGACCACCATAAAGAAAACCATCCAAACCGGAAAAGTAACATTTTAAAACATCCAAAATGGCAAATAGTTTTGAAATATTGAGATTTAGTATTTTGGTATCTGGATCTAAAATTGATTACGGATATGGACTATAAATAAAACACGTGCTTAATAAAACATGGGTTTTATAAAAGATTGGGCAACTAAATGGCTAATATGTAAGATAATTAATATATTAGAAATTTTAATCGATTAATTCGGTTAAACCAAATAAATCAACCCAATCGCATTAATAAAACCACATCCGCAGATCAACCCGAAAATCCAATTTTGAATTCGGATTTGGTTTTTTCTGTTACGGATACAATTCAGTTTTCTTTAACACCCCTATTTAAAATGCTCCAATCGAGGCGTATGCGGATGCGGAATGCTTGCGTGGCCGGACAACCCCATTGGAGGGCTCGACAAGATTCATCCATTTGTGGACTCGTCTGGAGTTCCGAAAAACGGATGAGAAAAGGGCGAGGTCAGTTCCAACGGTAATGCAGATTTTTTTTTCAAAAATATTTTCAAGACTCTTTTAGAAAAATAAAGAAGTTAAAATTTCCGAACGACTGGGGTTAAAAAAATAATAATAAAATAAAATTTCTAAACTAAGGCGGAAAAACATGGCCAAAACGAGCGTCTGGCCCCACCACCATGCACAACAAAGGTTGTGTACACAACGAACCTGGCCAAAACGAACCAGAAAACAAAGGGGCGGGGCAGTTTGTGGCGTGTTTGGGCTCGTTATGGACTCACAACGAGCCCACTACGTATGGTCTAAGTATGACCTATTCTCAAACCTTTTAAGACGATCATCCCAATATTAAAATGCTTATCCCAATATAAGACTAATGATCAGGGTCAGAAAGTCGCAACAAATATCCATCAAAACAATACTAGTTGGATAATAGTTCAATAACTAGTCCCTACCATGTAGGCCCTGCACCACGAGCCGATAATCACACGAGCACCATCTTTTAAATAACACTCGCCACAGCAGAATCCCATCCACGAATCAATGCCCAAATTGAAGAAGCACATTCAACTCCTTCACCCTCTGCATCTCTGTCCCTGCAACTCAAACATACCACATGTAACATTATTATTTCAATCCATCAGTCTTTTAACAATCTAAGATGTGTTTTACCTTCTTGCATGGTTAGTTGCATGGAACGCCTCTCGAGTTCAACGGCGTGCCTATTACACTCATCGGGAGAAAATGATCGGAGCTCTGGTATTATAACAGAAATGAAAGAAATGAGCAAGCAAATGCACAGAAATCACAAAACTATATACATATATATACAAGGATAATTTCATATATACGCTTACAAACTTGAAATTTTTCATATATACCCGACCAAAACTAAAAATATCATATATACCCAACTTTAATGAATTTTTACTTAATAACCATGCTACCCCTTTCCATTATATTTGTTAAAACCCTACAATTTATTTGGATTTTGATCGACATCGACAACAAGCAAGCGAACCAAACCGTTGACCGTCGTCTCTCCTTTTTTGTTCTTTCGATGGCAACAGATAATAGAACAATCGATTTTGTATGTTCAGATCAGATAATTGAAATCAAATCATATAATCTTTGATAATAAGCAATCTAATATTTGAGAAACTATTATTGCTTATGGGTAAAAAAATCTTAACATTGTGTAAAAAGAGTTTAAGCTAAAAATGGGTAAACTATAAAAACTTTGAAGTTAAAACTTAAAAAGGAGCATATATGAAATTCCGAAAATTTTTGAAAATAAGGGTAAAATAGCCATTATAAAATTATATTTTCAAATTGGGTATATTAGATATGTTAACTACAGTACTTTTAAGGGCATAGATGATATTTTGGTTTTGCATAGGTATATATGATATTTTCCAAGTTTGTAGGGGTATATATGAAATTGTGCCAATTATAATAATAAAAGCTTACTTTGAAGATAAACCTCTTGACTTGAGGCGTCACATTGGTTCAAGTAGTTGTTCAACTGAGAAAATCTTGCTTTCCACTGCTCCATTGTTTGCTCATTTCAAAGTTTCTAACTGTGTCCGTAGCAAGCAAATCATCAGGCTTCTTTTTATCGCCTTCTGGTTGTTGTTGTTGTTGATATGCTGATGATGTTGTTCGGTTCTTGTCTGAGTTAGTCAACTCTGCATCGGATTTTCTACGCGCATAAACAAGATTACGGTTAACATTACCACTAGTTGACCCTGCGGTAGGACTCTTGGGCTGATCTTCCTCAAAGGATCTAGGGGGTTTATTGTCATTTTGCACGTCTTTCACTTCAGAGGTGGTTGTGGTGGCGGTAGTGATGATAGCACATTTTCCCAGACCGTACTTGCTGGGACTAGAATTGACCATTTGCGCATCTTTCACTTCAGAGGTAGCTGTGGCGGCGGTGATGCTTGCACATTTTCCCGGACCGTACTTGCTGGGACTAGAACTGACCATTTGCGCATCTTTCACTTCAGAGGTAGCTGTGGCGGCGGTGATGCTTGCACATTTTCCCGGACTGTACTTGCTGGGACTAGAACTGACCATTTGCGCATCTTTCACTTCAGAGGTAGCTGTGGTTGCGGTGATGCTTGCACATTTTTCCGAACCGTACTTGCTGGGACTAGAACTGAGCATTTGCGCGTCTTTCACTTCAGAGGTGGCTGCGGTGGCGGTGGCGGTGGCAGTAGTGATGATGCTTGGACATTTTCCCAGACCGTACTTGCTGAGATTAGAACTGACTATTTGTTCAACCATCTTACTAGATGCCTTGGGTCAATAGCCTGTTTAACCATCCATGTAAACTTCAATCATGTAATTTAGCTTAAAGCTTGAAGGTTAAAAAAGTTTATTATAATTGCATGCACCTCCTAGGTTGTTATATCAACTATTATTGTAATAATATATATTTTTTTTTCATAACTACAAATTTAATTATCGACAAAACAGAACTAAAAATGGACATATATTTTCTTGGTAAACCCAACCCGTTTTAATTTCTTCCAAACCAAACTACAAAAATGTTTGTTTTGACCCACTACCCTAAACCCTTATGGCAAGCAAATGAGCATAGCGTTTAAAAGAACTGATTGCGTGTTAGTAATCAACCTCAAGATCTCATGCCCACAAGAACTGTATACTACAAGGCCAATTTATGTACCAAATCAAAACTCCTACATCTTTCTTGTTGTACAGTGGTGATCTATGATCAATAGTTCTATTTTAACAGATGGATATCATTATTCGGCTGTTCAAAAGGATATTGTGAAATTTGGTTAATTATCCAAAAGGACACAAACATTGTATAAAATGCTTGATGAAATGGTGGAGGAAGTAGGAGATGAGAATGTTGTGGAACTGATGACAAACGATGCATCCAACTACGTTGCTGTAATTGCAATTATTATATTATTTATTAATCAAATGTTAATTTATAAAAACTTGTTGATGGGATCAACCCAATAAAAAGTCACTTGACCCATTACTCCATTTGTGAAATTTGACAGCCTATATTTATATCACAATTCAAACCAACTTCTCATTTTAAAATTTTTAACAACAAATATGTTCTCGTCAGTTTAGGTCAGCACTGACACCTCTTTAACATGTATGCTTATCAAATTTGATAACAAGTTAATAGCAGAAAAGTACCAAATGGTTTGTAGCCTAGCGGTGTCAAGGTATGTGAAAAGGTGTTCTTCCTCAAGTAGTTAGGGTTCTGGTCCAATGGTTGACAAAAGGTGTAATTTAGGAGTGCGTTTAGGGATGTGTGAGTTAACTGGTCTAAAAAAATACTTATAGAAAAAGTTTGTTTAGAGAGCGGTAACATCCCTACGCCTAAATTAAGACAAATACAAGAGCTAGCAAACTAGGTTTAGTAGCCTCAATTGTGAAGCTAAACAAAGCTACAGGTACATAAACAAGTTGCAACATTGCTCATTTTGCCATTAGCACAAACTAAGAAAATTGCAACAAATCAGTTCTGGTAGTTTGAATATTACAGTTGGTGAACGGGAATGGTATCTCACTCACTCGTAAGGAGAAAGGGAATAATCCAGGTAGCATTAAATTACATAATCTCGTATGCCATCCATCGACCAATAGAATTAAAGACGTTATCACAATCCGTTTAAGCCGTTACCACCTAGTGGGGACCAATGACGCGGCCTATGACATCAGCCCTACTCCACATCTCTATAAATACCAAAAGTTAGAAAGAATTGAGGTATGCTATCTCACTCGGCCGTACGTTACCCTACTCTCATACTTACCCTTTGAAAATTCCAATACTCAAGATCCTGTAACGACAGTCACGGTGTTTTGTTTTGCAGGATTGACTACCGGAGTTGGCTGGTCATTTTGTTAGAAAGGTGGACTTGAGGTAAGGATTTAGATACCGTATCATCCGTATCAAAATTTCCTTCTACAGTTGGTATAATAACTCCAGATCATATGGAAATCTGAAAACTATTGGATTGTGACTATCAGGCCAGTTACTTTCCAAAGCAATCAAAACCAAAATCACAAAACTTGGTGGTTTTAATGTATGTTTAGTCCTCTATGGTTGTTGTTATACATCTGGCCCATTCATTAAATGTGTTACGCGGATCACAAATTTACCCCACTCGAACCCAAACATCCGCCATGATCCAATCAGATTAGCAGTCCCACGTTTACACATACCTTTGTTTTTTATATTATTTTTCAACACGGATTTGTTTCATTTTCTTTTGACTCTATGTAATCAGTTCAATGAAGGATGAAGAAGACAGCAAGTTTATGAGTGGTGAATCTGTATCTTCGGTTAGAGACTATACAGTCAATATCGGTGCTATAGCGGTTATCGGACCTCTAGCAGAATATCAGTCAAAAAATTGGATAGAATGTCAGTACCGATAATATCGGCTATATTGACCGGTATTGGACCGATATTTGACTGATATATCACCGCTTTTCCCGATATCAGTTTTTTTTTTTAATCTTAATCGTCAATTTTTAGTGTTTAATGTTAGTGTATTAAGCCTTTATCAGGTCCTACTTGCTACAATTGTTGGTGTTTTGTAAGTTGCAAAAGATTAATTTGTTAATGGTAGGAGCGTATACTATATTGTTGGTGTTAAATTGCTATATATATAAATTGTGCATGATATTAAAATTACCAATATCTCACCGCGATAACCGAAATCCAATATTTTTCTGCATTAACTGCATAGGTTAAAGATCATCGCCCGGCGGTGAATCTTTATCCAAACCGAGCAGTTGATCTATCCGTTTTAAATCCGAATCAAATTCCTATCCGTTAGCGAATAATATTCCTATGAGTTATGTATCTAAGCCACTTAAGCATGGTAACATCATGTAAAATAACCTTAACTGACACATCTAAATAAAAACCCCTAACAAGATACCAATTGTGACGATCTAGTAAAAATGACATAATTACCCCAAATTATAAGCACAATAATAATAATAATAATAATAATCACAGTGGTGTTATGGAGAGAATGTACAATAAATTAGCAATCGCAAAATTTAGCCTCAAATTGACGATTAACGATAGTAATTTAAGTAAAAACAAAGAGTATATAATGATCGGAGATGTTTACCTTTGAAGAAGAAATTGAAATTGAAGTTGAAGGCTGAGGAATTAACTGATGCTAAAGGTGGAAGGTGCAGTGAATTGTGAAGCAAGTGTAGATTGAATCGGAGATTAATTAATTAGGGATTTGAAGCGGGAAGTGAAGTCGCCGGAGAAGATGACGGCATAGACATAGACATAGACATAGACATAGACATAGACATAGACATAGACATAGACATAGACATAGACTAGACCGTCAGAACAACACAACCGCGCAGACAGCAACTAAATCAAATAAAATAAAGGGTATAAATTGTGTCCTATATTCGACACTTTTATACTAAAAAAGAAGCTTTATTTTCCTTTTTTTCTTTTTTCTTCACTTTTTTTCCTTTATTGATAAACAATTAGTATCAGGTTGTACTTTCAGGTTTCTCGGGTTTGAAAAATTTATTTTTAATATTCTTCGGGTTTGAGTTTTATAAGTATGGATTAATCAGGTTTTCGAGTATTTGATTAAAAAACTATATATATATGTGTGTGTGTGTGTGTGTGTGTGTGTGGTGCGTGCTAAATTCAAGAAAATATATATCTTCAATCTTTAACTTATACTAGTAGGCAACCCGCGCGATGCGGCGGCGACAACAATTTACAACGCGGTACACATTTATAGTTGGTTTGTATGCCGTCTCGTGTTACAAAGGTAAATGTTCATATTATAAATGAGGGAATCAATATACGTAATCGAGTATTGCATCCTTAAGTTGTTAACATGGCAATTGGAATTCCACCAATAAAAAGTACAAGAAAATTGTCAACTCCATAACGATACTTACGGTTTTGAAATGGTACATCCATTATAACAATCAGCCGTTTATTTCAAAGTTTGTACGCTACAGTCTGCAGATACAGAAAGCGTTATGAGACCGTTTGAGTTTTCTTGAATATGTATTGGCATTTTTCCACGAATGTTTACTCTTTCCGGCTTACCATCTGCCATAGATGTATAAAACTGTCAAAAACTGAAATACAGTTCTCGTGTGACTTGTGACCCAAAGTTCTTAGTTGCGATGTCTGAGATGTGAGTTTAGTTGAGTTAGGTATGTAACCTGAAAGATAGTTGGATCCCTGGCTACTTGCTTTGCATCTAGCTGAATATTCCCTTCTTCAAAATAGTAAGCACTCATCTGGACGTTCAAGATAAACAAAGTGTATAAAGTATAATAGTATTTACTATTTAATAATAATCTCATTTTGCTGAACAAATAAATTAGCATTATTATACTTAAGGATTAAAAGTAATATTAAATATCATGCACATACACATGTAGGTTTTTCTCATTCACCCAAGAAGGAAGTGTCCCATATAGCTCACTGTTAAACAAATCATTGCATACTAAAAAAAAATTAGAAAACTATATATATATTTTAATAAATCTTATAAATTTTCTCTATAACACAGTTCACTTACATATTGTGAATAGTTGTGTTGTTTACATCAAGAAGGGTAATATGAATGTCAAAATTCAAAACCAGCTATTTCGTTCCAACATAGAGGCTAATTGAAAGTCACTAATATTAACGGAATTGAACAATTTTCAGCTTGACTTTTAAAGTCAAAATAACAAAAAATAATCTTGCAATTTGCCAGCTGACTTTTAAATGTCAAAAATAAACACATACGGCATTTTGACAGTTTGACCAAACTACCCTTTTGCACAAACTATCATTCTTAACCGAATTCAAAAGTACAAACCTACCATTAATTCCTCCATAACATAGTGCATTTGACATATACTATCATATAAAGACCCAATCACATATCTAATATTTATATATATTTTCTTCTGTATAAAGTTTGTAATTTGACAAATTTGCCCATGCTATCATATATATTTATATCAAATCTCTTGGGCAGCTGTTTGAATCATTTGACTATGTTGTACGCCTTTTAAACATAAACGGGGTTTGAGCAACTTTCGAACCGTCTGTTGTCCGGTCCATTTGACTCCTAAATCTTTAGCAAAGTTTCCTTATTTTCTCAGCTTGACCTAAATATTAATTTAAAAGTAATATCTTAAGTTTGTTATACATATATTGTGAAAAACCATTTAAAAAATATTACAAAACTGATTTGTATTATACTAACAGTCAAATATGTATATCAGAAATAGATAGTATAAAATGCTACTTAAACATATTAAAGATAGCATATAATGAAATCAGTCAGATCATAAAACTGATAGGAAAATAAGAAAAGTGTACCCTTTCAAACTGATCCTAACATCAATTAAGCTTCTGAAATGGCAAAGTCCAATTCCAACATATCTATAGTAACTCCTCTAAAACTCTCGGCTCAAAAACAAAGCCACTAACCTGGAAGCATATCTGAAAAAGATGTATAATAAGTCCTCAAAAATAAAATGCATTATTACGCATGAAAAAGCAATTCAACACGAACCACACTTTCATTATTAAAATACAAAGCATTATTCTTTCCAGCAAGTAGCCAACTCTGCTTCTCAGAATCTCAACTTAAACTCTTGTTACTGAAGTTCAAGAAGCCCATAATAAAAGAACGTTTATCCACTTGTTGGACTGAAAGAAACATAAAAGCTAAGCTCACATTAGGTGTCAAGACCTAAATAACAACATATATATGCATTTATATCAAAATAAATATATTTAAAAATTTTGAATTACACCAGTGTCCAGTAATAGTAAAATAAACTTGCCTTATTGCATAATATTTCTATAAATGACCAAAGTTTTTGCAATGGTTTTCACTTTTCAGTCCGGTTCTAAAGGACCCTTCTCCTGCTTCGGAAGCAAAAGTCCCATCGATACTCAAACTCTCCAATGGTTTGTCCAATACCAACTTCTCCAAAGCATAATTAACAACCTAATAAAACATATTTACACAAGATAGTTTTATTGCATTATTAAATAATAATAACAAATTAACAAAACATGTTTTAAACAATACCTTAGGTATTCTTAGGATACAAGGTGCATTCAGCTTCCCTTGTGTCATGGTTTGGGTGGTTGAACCTTCATACAACTGTAAATAGAAGCCACACATTGTTGCTATATTTCCCTGGCCCAATCTGTCATCCATCAATAAGTAATTTACAAATTAATTCACGGTCTAGGTAAAGAAATGAATGTTTGTTTAGATTGTGAAGTTTAATTACGTTACTGGCTTCTCAAATGGATTTGCACTATGTTGATGTCGAGTATGGAAGTACTGAAGTAGAAACCCACTACTTGAATACATATAAGATAAAAAAAAAAAGAGGAGAGATCATGCAGCAATCTCTTCAAGGAGTCCACATCATGTGGACCGATTAGTGTTTTCGAATGATGCTATCATCGCTTCTTTTTCCTTATCGCTTTGTTTTGAATGATGTTATGTCCTGCTACAAACATTAAAGAGATGATCATTCAAAGAATACAAAATCAATTGGCTTCAAACACTCAATGTTGAAAAGAACGGCAGAACGCACTTGTTTATAATTAACTGTCTTCTTCCTTTATTATTATTATTATTATTATTTTATTATATATATCTTAATTGTTTACATGTTTCATCAGCTTGTACATCAATGCTACATTGACTTGTATGTTATAATCTACATATCGATATTGAAAAACTTTTATATCGAAACGTCGACAAGAATGAGTTTATCACAACAGCAAGTTCATTTAAGAAAAAAACATAATATATTTCAAGATATCTAAAAAACAAATAAATAAATAAAGTTGTCAATTTAAAAGTTATAGATGAGGGGCACTTTTGAATGAATATTTTAAAATTAACAAAATATGATGAAATTTAAAGGGTAAAAATTGTAAGTATTTCAAATAAAATTAAATGACATGTGAAATTAAATGTTATAATGACTATTATGCCCATGTTTAATCTTGTACAATATGCTTTACATATTGTAAAACTCTTAAAATTTGTACTCTTAAGTTTGCCCATGACTCCTAATTTATATATAGTAGAGATAAGCAAATAATAAACCACATAATCCAAAATGCACAATTCTTAAAAAAAGTGATATTTAAAACTCCAAGGATAAATAACTGATCGATGGAACTGAATAAATAGTCATATCTCTTGAGTAATCGGTAGATATTAGAATAATAATCAATTCGACGGGGTTGGATTATTGGAATCGGAGTAGAATTGTTGTCGATGATAATGGAACCAGAGACATAACATAGAACAGAGCAACTAATGAATCAGCGATATAATAGCATTTGTTACAATCAAATAGGTCAAGCGGGTTTTTCGGGTAAACCTTGAAACCCATTAAAAAGTTGGTACTCGACTCGAATTAGTTCGGGCCGGGTTTGTTAGATTCGGATTCGGGTTTCATGAGTATGGGTACTTTTGTGTTCAAGTTAATAGTTATTCGGGTCGGGTTTCGGGTTGCAGATAAAAATGACAACCCTAATCAATAGTGTTTCTTGTTTAATATCTTAATTTAAAAAAAGATAAGAATGTCTTCAAGGCTCTCGTACAACAAAAATTCGTGATTAAAAAAATTAAGATGAGAATGAGATATGAAAAAAACTGTTATAAGTGAAAATCAACAAACGGATTAGTAATTGTATGTGGATAATAGGTTTGTTTATAGATATAGATGACGTTTTGTTCGTATCATTACCGTCTTTTAGAGTCAGAGTTAAGAAATAAATATATTGAATATATTGAAGATATGTTTCTTGTTTTTCATGGAGTGGATCATTAATGAGCACGGGTTGAACAAGAGGTGATCCAAGATTTGTTAGATCCTCCGTACAACCTAATTTTCTATTAGTAACGGTATGCAGCGCCGTCGTTTTTTTATAGTAGCATTATATCACACACATTTGTGAAGCATTTTTTATGCATGTGTTTACAATGTTGTATCAAATTGTGACACGTTAAACTTTGTTTTTTTTTACATAGAGTTGTAAAACATTATAATGCAAAAATGTCACTCTTTTTTTTTAACAACGAATTTTTTCATTTAGGGTATTTGAACCCAAGACCACACCTTCTTGACGTTTTAAAGGTTTTGTATTTGTTAATGGACCACCAACGGTCCAACCTCATTGATATGACACATATGTTTTATAATAATGCATTTAAATGCATTACAATAATTATATTACATTAAACATTAAGTGGTACTTCAAAACTAAAAGTTTTGGTACACTGTTGCGCCTCATTTTGATACATAAGCTCACAAATGGTGGATCAACATTCATCGTAAATGTGCATTAAAATGTAACTTTTTATGCACAGGTGTAATACATTTTGATACCAATTATAATAGTGCATTAAAATGCGTTATGTCAAGTGCATTAAAACTACAATATTTTGATGTACAATTATAATTATAATAAGAGTTAATTGCAGTTTACACTCCTGTGGTCAGCATGATTTTGCTGGTTGCAATCCTTGCCTTCGACTTTTGGCATCCGACACCATGACATCTATAGGGTGTGGCAAATTAAACCCTGTCGTCAAGTAACCGTTTGAAATTTGATAAAAAGACTATCATATCCCCCTTTCCCATTGCACTCTCCTTTCATATGGTGTTTTAAAGTATAAAGTTTGAACCCTCATTTATTTATCCCTCTAAATCTGAATAAGGTGTGTGATCTTTGTGTTTAGCATTGTGTTTGACCATTGTGAGTTTGATGTTGTTCTTCGACTAGTGTTTGTTTGACCACTGTGAGTCTGTCAAGTGTATGTTTGACCACTGTGAGTTTGACTGGTGTTTATTTTGACCACTGTGAGACCAGAGTGGTCAAACACACACCGGTTACATGGGTGCAAAACTGCAGTTAACCCTTCTAATAATATATGTTTATAATGTCGATGCATCAAATGTGCTACAACATGACATCGAAATTTGTTGTTACTTGACACTGTTGTAAACTTGTAATACATTTTAAAGCATATATTTGTGGCGGATCAGATTACATCATAAAAAAATGCACAGCTTGAAACACATCTAAAGCCTTTTTTACCAATCCGTGTTTGATATTTAGCTTCAGCGCTCGTTTACATTGTACAAAACCAGTAATGATGCAACGAATTTGGTTAATATTCTTACACAAATCCCACAATACTTGGACGTGTAAAATAAATGAGTCAAAACTCATCTGCAATCGTTAAAAAGCGTTCAAAACAGACGGGTGAAAAAGCATTCAAAAAGAAGAAAGGGGCGAATGTAGCAGTAGAACCACAGCTAAGAGGATACATTTCACAGCCAAAATCAAGAGGAGACCAAACAAAGCATTAGGTTAAGTTTCAATTCTTGCAGTTTCAAGCGAGTTGCATAACCCGAGTTTGACTTATTGGTTTTAACCATGTATATGACGTTAAATGTGTAATAAATATCTTTAACTTAGAAAACGTACAAAGAAAACTGGTTGCGTGTAAGGACTATAACTGAATTCAGTAACATATTCTATGTTAGTTCGTTTGTAAATAACATAGAAAATCAACCATAACTCTATTTTGTGAGTATATATGTTTGCAAGAAAGGTATAGATATCTTTGTATTTCTTCTTACTCATCAACAACTCCAGTTGTGTGTGTTAGAGAGAGGGAGTTTTAAAACTAATGGCATGTTTGATTTACAAGTAGCAAAATAAATAAATGCATCACTTCATTCCAAAATTTAATCTGTTGACTTTCTGAAGTCAAAATAACAAAAAAAACACATAAAAATAAAGTGACTGCAATATATCAGTCACAAGTTAGAAAACAAAAGTGGAACGATACAAATAACCCAAAAGTTTTCATATGACCAATGAAAAAGCCATCAAAAGAGACTAAATAATGAATACCTTTGCAAAACAACACATTCAATAGGGAGGTTTGTGCAGACGAGGCCGATTACAAAACATCCGACCATTGGCTTTCATAAATCCCACGATCGCTAAACTTAATCCCGCCCACAAAAGGGAAAATAGTAAATGCCAAACATCATATCGAACTGCAAAACATACATTATAATCAGGGAATGATTTCTATTAAGCAAAACCAACTTTTATATAATATAATATATAATTACATAATAATAAATATAAGAATGACAAAACGCACTAAATAATATATGTTATGATAATACGTAAAACTAGCATTAGAATGTTCAAGTGTAAATCAACTCACCTCGCCTGAGTGACATCATCGCGAACACAAACCCCACTAGTATCAACACTAAAGCAAGACGGAAAGACTGCAAGAAAAAAAATAGGGTCAGCACTCAGCATAGACGAAAAACAATATAAACAACAGAATAACTGTGAGAACTTTAGAAACAAGGTCATTAATAATAACTTAAAAATTAATGAGAATATTATGTATATAATGATCAGTAAATTACTATACTCACCGCAAAGGCTTCAACCTTGCCTTGGGGCTTTTTGGAAGCAATATCTCGGGAAACTGAAACAATGTAATGCCCTTGCAACAGATCAATGGCATCCTACATGTGCAACAATAAATAAGTATTAATTAGAAAATAAGTTCTGGCAAGCAAGTCACGCTACTAAATAAGCTTAAAAAACATTTATCCCAGGAATATAACATAGTTGCTGAAGAGGGAGGGATGCTAACCTGTTTTGTACCATCAACAAAATTATTCAGGTAATAGCGGGTTAGGGCATTTATACCATCATTAATAATCCCTTGGCTGGTCCTCTTGCCATATCTACAAATTGGCAAAGGGGAAACAAATAAGTTAATTTTCAAACCTTGAAACTACAACATCATTATGATAAATCATCATCAAGACTCAAAACAGAAAGCAAGTTTTTCAATTTAAGTGCCACAAATAAAGAGAGTGTGAGATGATGTAAATGCACCTGACAAAATCTCCTTTCAAAGCAGGTGTGCCAGAATACTGAATACTTATATCATCCCCATGATTAGCCCATACTGAAAATTATGACATGACAAAAAGATAATGCATTTAACATTTCATACGCACTTTAAGAATCCAGAACTGAAAACAGTGTATAAAATTTCAATATGAAATGCATACATATTTTGAAGCAGTCATCAAAACTAGGATGTGAACTAATAGTGTGGTCAGCATCAAAAACACCAAGCCTTCGAAGTTGAAGTTCCAACATTTTACGCCCAATCATACTCTAGAAGAATAATGAAGTGTTAATAATAATGAACTAAACCAATTTACAGAAAACACAAATGAGGGTTCTAAATTTTTAAGATACATATACCTGTGTGACATTTGTGCGATCTAAACAATCAATACAATTAGTTCGTACGATTCCAATTTGCTCTTCAATCTTGTCACCATTCTCGTTTAGCAAATAGTACCTACAAATTGAAAAAAAAAATGATAATATAAAAATATCAGATATTGAAGAACACGCTAATAACTTATCTGCATTTAACATACCTGTTTTTAACAAGAAAATCCTCGATTTGATCATAAAGGATAGACAACCGTTCAAAATGGATATGCCCACAGATGCGATGGAAGTCAAAGTGCACGTATCTACAAAAGCCAACAAATTTAGCATATAGCATACAGTACAATATGCATACACTTATAGTTATACAAACACACACCTCATATCATCACTAAGAATATTCTGTACTGAACTGGCATACTTTTCACACAGGCGACCCTCACCACCTTGCTAAAAATAGTATAAAAACTTAGGTTAACCAGACATGCATGCATTACAATTTACAATCACCTAATAATATAAGATTTAATCGCATACCTTATTGACAAGATCAACAGCCAACACATTTCCATATTTCTTCCTTAAATCAAGAAAATGCCTCTCACAAACTCGAGACTGCAACCATCATATGATATAGTAAGAAATAGAGACAAATAAACTACATTTTACTAATTGGGGTGCATAGTTTACTCACCGCTTCATCAGGTTTCACAATCTCAAACTTAGGCTTATATTTTAGGTCAACAATTTGTTGCCAGAGAAAAGGCATTGACCCTCGGACCTACATACAAAAATCCAACAAATTGATCTCTGTCATATTGTGATTTGGAAACATAATATATGAAACAATAACATTCATCATGCATATGTACATATACCAGTAATGAATTCATATCACGTGCATGTGTATGTCAGTGTCTTTGACTGTAGAAACTTTTGAAGATTTATGAAGATTCAGTTTGAATAAAAATTCAGGCTTTTCATAAATATGATGATTTTGCGGACTATGCCAGATTTCCAGTTGGTTACTATTTCTCTAATTTATATGCATTGAACACTAACTGGACAAATGAAAGTATACCTGCACAAATGATGCAGTATAGCCATTTAGGTGCACAATTTGTTCACTTTCAACAAAATTTGCAACATAGCCATCAGAATCAGCTCCTCGTCTCCACATGCGGGTCCCTGCCCATATTTACAATTTACAATTTTGACACTAAACCAATACAGAGTGAATATATGCATCCATATATTTTTACAGTAGAAGCATACCAGTCCTCCTAGTGCACCTTCGTGCAATGAGGGTGACATCTATTGTGTCTTTCCCAATAGTTGATTGAAAATTCTGAAAAGCTAGTCATAAGTTAAGAGACAACAATATAAATTGACTCATTAGAGATAAAAATATAACCAAATTGACTATTGATATGGTTGAAAAGATAAAGGATACATCCTTGGATAACAGGAAGCATGTAATTGTCGAGCTGCAAAAAATTTTAGTTAGTAAGATATATTTATTTCAAATTTAATTTATGAACAACAAACCTTGCTATCAATCAGAACTTCCAACATATAGTTGTTCCAAAGAAACCGAGGCTCTGCCTGTGGCAAAAGAAAATCCAAGAACATGTATAAATAAAAATGGAAATTTATGCCTAAAAACAATAAATATTTAGTGTATGTGAAGAATTCACAAGTAGGCCTGTAAACAAACCAAACTTTCAGTGCACCATTCAGCGAGAAGTTTGTTAATTTAACAAAATGAGCGAACATGAATAAATATTTTAGTTCATTTAGTTAAACAAATGAACATGAACACAAGTCTAGTTTGTTCATTTATGTTTGTTAGTTTAAATTAGTTCACATTAAGAATGTTAACTTTGTTTATACATATTCATTTAATATACTTAGGCCCATTACAGTCTTGTTTTCTAAAATTTAAATATTACTTTTACAATTTAGTGTGATTTTATTGGTTTTTTAGACCCAACTTATTGATTTTACATTTTTTTAATTGGTTTTCGCTCATTTATGTTCGTTTATCTGTGTTCAACTACATTCGTGAAGCGTTCGTTTACACTATTAACAAACCAACATAAATGAACATGAACATGCTTGTTTTCTTCATGAACAAACAAGAACAAGTAAAATTTGTTCGTTTAATTGTTCATGTTCGATTGTTTGTTCGGTTAAAGTTAAAATGTTAAATATACGAATACACACGTTTACAAGCCTAAGCGCATATTAAAAAAAATCAAAGAATGTCACCTAAAGACAACACTTGCCTGCCTCCAAAGAGGAAGAAGTCTTGATTCATCACCCAAGTCATTCAATCGTTGTGCACTGCATAACACAATGGAACCAAAACAAAAAAAAAATTGAAGTTCACAAAATATTTTTAATCCAATTTGAATGTCATACTCATCATGTAATATGAAAAGTAATATCCAAATAATGAACAATAAAGAGTCATAAACTGACAGAGAATAAGATAAAGTATACATGTATACATATAACTCACAACAAAGGTCAAAAATATCATTTGACATATGATACAACATTAGAGAAAAAGATGGACCTTAATGTAATGTTAACATCATATGAGAAGTAAAGGCCAGGAGTCTTCTCTGCAACTTTTAACATGGAAGCAAACTCTGACTCCATCTTTCTCTGCCGTTTATGGTTTTAACATATTACAAATACAGGAATCGACAACAACAAATGAACCAAAAAGTGTAAAAATGAAAAGGGAAACCCACCTGTTCATCGGGAGAGTTTATCACAGAATGATCACAGGGAAAGACTTTTAGTTTAGAAACTTTGAAAATGGGATGACCCAAGTAAGATCCAGCACATTCACGTTCAGTTATGACAAATAGATATGATCCTAGAGACAGATAAACAGTTCACGAGTCAATGATAAAAACATTACAACCAAAAGAGCATATGCATAATGCATTAGTTTCTTGTCATTTTGAATAATAACTTTGGTCAAACAATTGGGTTCAAAGTAATACATGTAAACTGTCACTTAAAGTAGAGTCAATAAAGCATCGCCAATTTTGGCGAATATTTTATTGGACCTTGGTTCATGGTAGTATGGTACTTATATAACTTGTGTATGACTTATGGTAAAACTAACAGATCTTGTTTATCGTCTGTCAAATAAAACTTCTTATTTAGTTTATCAGTGAAAATGTTTTAAACAACATGGCTCAAGTATGCAGGTGCTTGGATATGTATATTATATGTGCTTATTTTGACTTCTAGAATCTACCAAATAAACAGTTCTTTAAATTGGCATATATGACATCATGCAAATTGAAGTCCTTGTATGCTTAATAAAGCTTATGATAATTACAAGCATCTATGCGTAACACATTAGAAACAAACTTGAAAAGTAGTAGGCATTACAAAGATCTGCAAAAGTTAAAACATTGATATAAAAGGTTACTGCTATAATAATCATCTGACTGACCTGCCAAAAGCTTCAATATCCCAACAACACCAAAAATGGTCTGAATTTTTGGAGCACGGCCAGTAGAGCTTGGAACTTCATCTACACAGAAGACAGTAACAAATTCATTATGCAGAAGCAGGTTCTACGAAAATTGAGGTATGTGCAATCAAATCACACTATCAGAAAAAGTAACTAAAAGCTTCAAAGCGGGAAACTCGCCACAAATAGTAACACATATTCACGTCATTTGGTCACACAACGTTAATAATCAATATTAAAACTCATCCGGATTTTGAAAACCATTGTAACAGGCACATATGCCTATTCAAAAAGAAACTATAAAAGCCATATAACTGTGAAAAGCCATAATAAGCATTCAGCAACAAGTAGCTCTTGCAAGCTTCCTGTCATAATCACTGAAAATAACAACTTTATATATATATATATATATATATATATATATATATATATATATATATATATAATTGCAACATTTGCATTTGAAAATCAACAATTAGGTTATTATATAAATATTCAACATATTGCATAAACAGCAGATAATATAACCTAAAACTGAAATTGTAGAAAAACGATCTGATGTAACAAAATTGAATATGACACGTGTAATAATGTTAGGGCATACGCAACGATCAAATCTGGTTGTAATAATAATAAGAAGAAAGGAACCTAGAAGAGTCATGTTGGCATTAAGACGATTGATGGCCAAACAGGATCCAGAGGAACCGTCACTGGGCTCCACGACGTATTGATCAGGTAACTCCCATAACCGCATACGCGTGTACAGTTTCTGAGATGGATCTGCCTTCGCCAGCATTTTTTATTTTATTTGATTTGATTTGATTTGATTTGTTGCTCGATGGATGGATATGTAATCTGATAGGTTTATAAAAGATAAAAATTTGAATACGAAGGAACTCCGGCGTGATGCATTTAGGAGAATTGCTGCCGGCCGGAAGGATATTATTAATGGATCTCGGAGAACATGGTTTAAATTACGCTTTTCTCCTTCCTTTGGCTATCATTATGATTATATCTACGCTACTCCTGCCTACGTGGCCACGTAGAATGTTGGAGAGGGAACAATATAATATTTTTTTTATTTTTAATATTAAATATCAATTATTGTATAGAGATGCAAGGGATGAAACTTGCTTGTAAAAAAAGTTCGACTGAGTTGAGCTTAACTGAGCCTGAGCGCTAACTCGAGCCTAAAAGTAAGCTTGTTTATGAGCTTCAACCTGAGCTTTACCTATTAAGCTTGAGCCGGCTCGCAAGCCTAACGAGTCTATCATTTATATATTCCTTCAATATATATATATATATATATATATGAGAAGGATCTTTTGAGAACTTGATGATTTGTAAGAATTTTAACAACTCAATACGAACCACAAAATTAATTAAATGGGTATAAAATATGTGGCTAAGAATAAATCTGATAAAAATTTAATGAGAAGAGAGAATAAAGATTTTTGATGATTTCACAAATTTAAATGTTAACTACACATGTGTAATATTCGGTGTGTAAAAATGTACTGTAATTTTTTTACGTTACTTACACTTACGTGTTACATATGTGTAAAAAAATTAAAAAAAAATTGTTACATTGAGTTCTTAAAACTCAAAGTGGTTCTCAAAAGAAATCATATTATATATATATAGATATATATATATATATATATATGAAAAGAGCGATACGCTAATGCCTTATCGTACAAAATGTACGCGACATCTGGAGCGTCGATCTACACCTTCGATTAAGTTGCGATCAGTTGAGAAGATTTCGTATATTTAAGCGAGAAGAGCACGATTGTCTTTTTGATTCGTAATCTAAATTTGGTAATTTGCGTATAAACGGTTACGATCCTGATATTTTGCTTAATCATAATCAATTTCTTATTTACAAACCAATTTTAGTACCGAAATCAATCAATTGAGTATACGAACCAGTTTTCAACCGATTTTTGATTTAGGGTTTTGAAATGGAAGACGATCGTCAATGTAAGTGTTTGCTCTGTTTGAACTATTCGACAGTATATGTATACTATGTTTCTAATCGGACAGTAACATGTATGTTATTTTCTATGAGAATCACATGATAATTGATTAGTTTAGTTTGCGAACGTGTTACGAGCGTGTTCATATTAGGAGTGTTTAACATGGTTGATTTTTGGTGTTTATAGTATGAGCGTATCATGAGCGTGTTAATATGATTGATTTTGATGTTTTAGAATATGAGCGCGTGCATATTAGGAGTGTTTAACATGGTTGATTTTTGGTGTTCATAGTATGACTGTAACACGAGCATAACATGCTAGTGTTGAGATTGATATTCATTTTTATTCATGCTTTCTGTATGAGCGTTTCATGAGCTTGTAGTATACGCATGCTATTTATGTTTTATTTATTTTTTTTTTTTGCAGATGATTCAAGTGTTTTGGTTGAAAATCAAGGGGTTGATATTATTCCTGAAGTTGCTTCTTCTTACAAACCTGTTAAAGGAATGATGTATAACAAACCATAAAATGAAAGTAAAGAAATAAGTGAAGGAAATTCCATCCCACATTGGTGGAGGAAAGAAAAGGAGAGGCTTCCACCATAGTATAAATAGGTTTGTAAGTTCTTGTCCCACATCGCTAGATTATAAAACTAGTGAGCACTTTATAAGAAAGACAATTTCTATGTTAATGTTCTTATATGACATATCACACCCAGTGGTCCTAGTGGAGACGCGCACGTGCATGGGCTCGGGCGAAGTGCGATGGGCGCAATGTGGCGCTTTGATGGCGCACTTTGCACTTCGCACGCTTGCATCGCCAAGGGCCGTCTTAGTATTTTTGTTGGGAATTAAGATTTTTTAAAAAAAGAAATAAAATAAAAATCCTTCCATCGCGATACGTGACGGGTTTAGTCTACCCATCGCGTGCCGCGACGTGGAGGTTACGCAGATGACACGTTGCATGCCACTTGGCGTGCCACGTAGCATGCCTAGGGCTGACTCAGCGAAGCTATAAGATTCTTCGCGATACGCGACGCCCTTTGCCCATGGCTGTCACGTACCGCGATGGGGTCCAAAATCTGCTATAAATAGGTTGGCAATGGGACTTCATTTCCTTGCTCAAAAATCTTTCTTTCTCTCTGAATACACACATATTTTTTTTCGACTATTTCATGATAATTTCAAAACCACTATTTTTTTCGACATTGTCATGATAATTGTCATGATAATTTCAAAACCTATAAAACTCATGGCAAATGTTCTAAATGTTTTCAAATATATTTTTAAAGCATTTTAAATACATTACAGTGATTAAGTCTCTGTAGACTTACGGGATGGTTACTACTGGTATTGTGGGGTTTTGTATACAAGGCTTGCCTACTGGACTATTACACTTTACTTATTGGACAAGTGTTAGCCAATAAGTAATATGACCACAACCATAGATACAGTCGAGTGACAAGTACCTTTCGGTAATTTGTAAGCAGACAGATGTAAAAACATCTTAATGCTGTAACTGTAAAATGTGTCATTTACAAATGAATGTACTCACCAGTATTTCTTACTGATCAAATATTTTAAACATGTTTTAGTGACTTGTTAGAGACAAAGGAATGATTCCTGCGGGCTTCCAGCTTAAATAAGTGGCTTGTCACCAGAATAAAGAAACATGTTTTATAAATTAGGGTTTAACCCTATAAAACTTATGTTTGTAATAAAAAAGGATTAAATTCCCGGTTTATCATAATAATAATCATGGTGTTTTTATAACTCTGATCATTTTTCCTAACTACTGTTCTGATGAAATTTCCGCTGCAAAATAATTTAATAAACACAGATACCACCAATCAATGTTCACGGCTCCCCTCCCGGGGTATAGGGGTCTGGGGTTGTGACAGCTGAAGTGGCATCAGAGCAACTAGTTTAAGCAATATGTGTATTTTAATAATACCTAATCTTAATAATTAATGTTAGGAAATACATGCATTAACTTATGTGTTAACCATAAAGATCAGATTTTAACCACAAGTGAAAATAATTATTACTTTCTTTTGGAGTTCGTTGTTTTATTGTTTTTAATTTAACAGCATGAGTGAGCTAGTTGATGCTTTTGAACACATATCCGTTAACTTCACGGATATAGAAGAAGAAGAATGTAGTCAACAACAACCTGAATCCATGATCTTTCAAGCCCAACCTGTAGAAAAACCAAAGCCTAAAAGAAGAAGAAGGCTCAAAGACTGGCAACGAGGAATGATTAGAAATAAGAAAGGAAAAACCACAGTCAAACAACCAACTCAACCACAACCCGAACAACCAACTCAACCACAACCAATAGAACCACCACCAACTTTACCACCACCCATGTCAACAATACCAATGGAGGAGCGACTAGGCAGATGCCTAGATGAATGTGAAATCTTTCAACCTATAATCAATGATATAGGTGCAGGAAGCTCCAGCAACCCGAATATGCCATCCCATGACCCAAATAATACACTGCTCCCTGATGATATTATCAACCAAGCTCAAATGGAAGAATGGTGGACGGATGATTGGCAATATTAAACAATGATGTCAAATCCTTATGCACCATTCCAGGCTGAAACCGCAAACTACCCCACCATGACACCGGAGATGACGACAGAGCTTCGTCACTATGGGGAAGAATTGGTGGATACCGCCAATAGACCGAGGGATGTTGGGGAGACCCTACTCTGGAAGTACTATGACCGAGAGCCTTATATATAAAGCCATATATAATATTTATATGTTCATTATCGTAATTTCTTTGATAAAAAAAAGAGTGTATGTATGTAAGAAAGGTGTGTAGTGACGCATATATATAGTGTGTAGATGTAAAATATAGTGATGCATATATATAAAAAGAGTAAATGTCGCAAAGATCGACGATTTTGACATATTTTGTGCCTATGTGTTATTTATGCTTATGTGTTATTAATATCTTGCTTACCTTATTATTTGATTACGATATTAATAATTCCTTTCTCATATGTTATTCACATGTCGAATGAGCACAATCACGAAAATGAGCACAATCGCGAACATGAGCACAATCTTGAAAATGAACACAATCGCGAACATGAGCACAATCACAAAAACGAGCATAATCATGAAATTCATAATCCAGAAACTCATCTGAATATGAATGCTATTGAAAATATGATAGCTCAGAAAATCACTGAAGCAATTCCCTTAATTGCTGATGCCATTAAGCAACCCGTGTCTATAATTAGGCATAATACAGAAAGTAATAAATGAAAGTCTAACACTGAAGCTAGTAACAGTGTGAAAGGAGGAAATAGCAAACCATTACCCAAAAAGTCAAAAGTTCATGGTTGTACTTACAAGGATTTCTTGGCCTGTAAACCAACCGAATTCTCTGGAAAAGAAGGACCTATTTCAGCACTACGTTGGTTAGAAAAGACAGAAGCTATTATAAGAATCAGTAAATGTGCTGAAGAAGATAAAATATTATATGCTTCTAACCTCTTCATTAATGAAGCAATGGAATGGTGGAACACGGTCCTCCAGTCAAAAGGAAGTCACATAGTTTATACTATGATCTGGGAAGAGTTTAAAGAAATAGTAGAAAGGAAATTTTATCCTTCTCATGAAAGAGAAAAGATTGCTACTATGTTCTTAAACCACAAGATGGAGGGTGTGAAGTGTCGTGAGTATACGACAAAATTCTTCAAATATGCAAGAATGGTACCGGCTTTGGCTTCGCCAGAGTCAATACTAATTTCTCGTTATATTTAGGGATTAGTAAGTGAAATCCGCGATCTGGTAAAGTCAGCTAGACCTCAGACTATTGAAGAAACATTTGAGCTAGCAAATACCCTGACAAGTGGATTAGTCCAAACTCAGGAAGAAAACAAAAAGAAAGATCTAGCCCAGAAGATTACCTAAGAATTCTAGAAGAAAGGAACAGGGCAATCTTATGCTCATCCTTTCTGCAGAACTTGCAGAAAAAAGCATTCAGGGAGATACGCTTTTAAGAAAACTACGTATTGAAATTATTGCAAAATGGCTGGACATACGGATGAAGAATGCAGTAGAAAGGAAAGTCGTGTTTACTACAACTACGGAGAACCTGGCCACATCCGTCCCGAATGTCCAAAGCTGACAAAGGTACCTGACAACAAAGCAAAGAACACAGATGGACCTAAGAAGAACGCACGAGCCTTTCAGCTTACTGCACAAGAAGCAGCAATGATTCCGGACGTCATTGCGGGTACGTTCCTTATCAATAACGTTAACGCTAAAGTATTGTTTGATTTCGGAGCAAACCAAAGTTTTATAAACACGAAGTTTTGCCAAGCCTTAAATCAACCATTAACCAAACTCCATCAAGTCTGCACAGTAGAGACGGCAGATGGAAATTCCATTCATATTCATGAAGTACTCCAAGAAGAAAACATAAACTTACTAGGCCACCAGTTTAAAGCAAATTTACTCCTAATGAATCTAGCTGGATTCGATGTTATATTAGGAATGGACTGGTTAGCAGCCAATCATGCTCGAATCCTCTGTAACACAAATTCTGTTGAAATTCACTCGCTAACAGGAGAAATTATTACAATTCAAGGAGATAAGATGCTCAAACCTAGAAAGTTTATATCAGTAATGAAAGCAGCAAGCTATCTAAGGAAACAAGGCGTAGTATATATGATCTCTATAATCATTAGCGCCAGAGGAAAAGAGCTAAAAGAAATTCCGGTAGTATCGGAATATCCTAATGTTTTTCCAGAAGATTTACATGGACAACCGCCTGATCGTGAAGTTGAATTTAGAATCCATATAATACCAAGAATAGCACTAGTTGCTAAAGCACCATACCGATTAGCGCCAACAGAGATGTTAGAATTAAAGAAGCAATTAGATGAATTGCTAGAAAAAAGTTTCATACGACCTAGCTCATCACCATGGGGAGCACCGGTCGATGCATATGTGTATCGATTATAGAGAATTGAATAAAGTCACAATAAAGAATCAGTATCCTTTACCGAGAATTGATGATTTATTTGATCAACTCCAAGGAGCTCGATATTTTTCTAAAATCGATTTGCGCTCAGGATACCATCAATTAAAAGTGCAAGAAGAAGATGTTCCTAAAACAGCTTTTAGAACAAGATATGGTCATTATGAGTTTACATTCATGCCATTTTGTTGGTGCATAATGTCAGTAGTTCAGTATCTTGTGTTTTATCCGTGTCTGTAATCGTTTAGTTTGTTTGTAATGTTTTGAATATTGTTTATTGTATGTTCGCTAGTGTTAGGCGAACTTGGAGGATAAGCAAAGTTATGACAACTTCGCCTAGTATGTTAGGCGAAGTTGTCGAGGTCTATTTAAACCTCCACTTCGGCTTTTAGGGTTAAGTTTTTCCTGAACGAGTTGGATTGTGATCTTTAGAATCACGTGTTGGCTTTGGTATTATATCACTTTTATCATTCTATTCCGTGTGTTTATCTATCGATTCAACGTATTGCTTATCTTACACTCGTATCGTATTACGTGGGGATTCCGCACCCTCGTGTTACGAGATACTTCTGTGTAGATCCGGATGGGAACCTACAATTGGTATCAGAGCATTTTCTCGTGATTGTGTGGTTCGGGATTATCACACAGGTGTTAAGATCGTTCCGTTTGACTATTCGCGGAACGAGTTTACATTGAAATACCTCGTTTTTGTGTCTTGCCCATCTTCCCCCATCAAATATACTTCTAAATCACCCTCGCGTCCCTCGCAATCAATCTAACCAAACCTGCAAAATTCAATTGTTCGTCAAGCGAAGTTACCGTCACAAAAAGTAGGGTTTAGGCGAACATATAAGTGTTTGGCGAAGTTGATTAGCTGCGAAGTTAAGATACTAGCGAAGTTAGTAATCAAGAGAAGTTAAGGAAACTGCGAAGTTAGTGGGCTGCAAAGTTATAGATCCAGCGAAGTTGCAGACTAGGCGAAATTGTATTAACTTCGCTGTTCGCTGTTCACAGAATCTTGTTTTTTTTAGTACCGTTTCTTTCAACTATGACTTCGATAAACATCACAGAACTTGTAAAGATGGAAGTTGAAGCCGGTTCAGCAACTAAAGCTCCGAAACTACTGAAGGGTACTGATTTCGTTGCATGGAAAGATCGTTTTGAACAGTATGTGAAGTATCAAGACGCTAAGATGTGGGTTTGCATTCAAGACGGTTACATTCCACCAACGTCCTTGTTTGAAGGTCGTGAACAGATTAAAAAGTACAGTAAGATGGAAGAGGATGAAAAGAAAATGTATGAGGCAGAGAGTAAAGCGCATGCAGCTATAACAATGGCACTTCCACAAGAGATTCTCCATACTTTCAAAAAATACAAAACTACTAGAGAACTATGGGAAGCGCTAGAAAATAGATATGAAGGTAATGTTGGGATACGTACCTTCAAGACAAAGCTGCTAAAGACTCAATTCTCCGTATTCAAGTATCTGAAAAACGAATCACTTGATAATATTATCACACGATATTATCATTTGATGACCGAACTAAATAATTACTCCATTGAATACAAGGAAGAAGAGGTAGTAGAGAAACTTCTTGATGCTCTCCCACCGAAATGGGAAATGTACACTGTTCTGATGAGAGAAGATAAAGACTTTGCCACGATTGATTTGGAAACAGTGGTCAATAAGTTACGAAATTTTGAACTTAACATGGTTCGGAAGGAGACACCAACTGATCAGGTTCAGGATCCGGGAATGTATGGTGCGAAAGTCACTTCAAGCTCAAGTTCAAAATCAGAATCCACTCCCTACTACTCAAAGGGAGAATCAAACTCAACTCACGATGGTCATGTGATTCTCAATATGGATGGTGACATATGTTTCGTAGCTGGAGGTAGTAATCCTTCAAAACCTCAAGCCACAACTGGAAATTTCTCATCAAATGTTCCAAGCTATAACTACTCACAGATGCACATGAGTGTTAAATCAGCTGAACAGCAGTTTGCTCTCTATGCATCCTTCATTGCATCTTATGAGAACTACATCAAAGGTAAAATAGTCGACCCTGCAACTTTGGATGAAGACTATGATCAGATCGATGCTGATGATTTGAAAGAGATGGACCTGCATTGGCAGATGGCTATGATAGTAAGAAGGGTAAAGAGATTCATGAAGAAAACGGGTAGAAAGTTCGTTGGAGAAAGACCAGGGTTTGATAAATCAAAGGTTCGATGTTACAACTGTCAACAAAATGGTCACTTTGCTAAGGAATGTACAAATGAGAGAGTCGAACGAAGTCAGACCAGGCCTGCACAACAGAATGGGGGTGGTAGTGAAAATAAGGCTATGGTATCTCAACAGAACGGTCGATACAATTGGAATATAAAAGTTGAGGAGATGTTCGAACAGGCAAATCTGGTAAACATTGAAACTGGAGGAAGTGAGAGGGAGACGGGAGAAGATCAAGCATACATGGCAGAAGTAAACGATCATCTCTCTGAGGTAAGTTCTAAACTTCATTGTGAACAATGTGAAAACCTTTCTGAACAATTAAAAACATTAACTGATCAGTTTGTTAGTTTGGACACACAATTTAAAACCTTAAAAGAAGATCATCACTATACTAAAACTAGAGAAAACAGTTACTCGGTAAAAAATAAAAGCTAGTGAAAAGGATATCAGAAGTCTTAAAGCCACTCTAGCTGAAAAAAATACAAGTAATTGATCTCAGTTATGAAGTTTTAGAAGAAAAGACCAAACTAATTGCTGAAAGAGATAAACAGATAGCTGATTACCAGGTAAAAGTGGTGGAACTGAATATAAAAAATTGAACAATTTAGAAATTCTTCTAATATGTTAGATCACATAATCAGTGTTCAACGTTCCCCGGTTAACAAAGGGGGAATTGGATTCTCTGAAGTTCCACCACCATACAACAATAACTATACTTATAATCCTAGCAATCAGCAATCTGCAAATGTTGAAGTTGGTCAGACAGTTCCAATCAAAGTTTCTACTAAAGAAACTGAAGTTAATAAGAGCAAAACGAGTAAGTCAAGTTCTAATGTTGCGATTTCTGTCCCTAGCTCTGTCTCATCAAATTCGGACAAGTCATCCAAATTGGGTGAGATAAAAGAAGAGGTAGTGTTACTAAAACGTGGGGAGGAATATAAGCCCGATGAAAAGAAATCTTCCCTAAATCCGTTCGTCCCACCATGTGTTAGACAAACAGGTAGTAACGCAACCTCGACATCTGCAACAACTGTTGAGATGAAAGTTCAAAACAGAAGTTGTTTCAGATGCAATAAAGTAGGACACCTTGTTGCTGATTGTCCTCTAAAACAGAGAAAATTTAGAGGTATGAGGCCTCCGAAAACTGAGAATAAAACGAATACTAATTATAATGCTGGTAAGAATGTGAACACACCAAATTTCAGTCATTGGACTAATCCAAGATTTCAAAGAAATCAGTCTCGTTTTTCCTAGTAAACTAACAAACCAACAATTATAATTCAGTTAATTCACGAAGGTTTGGATGGCCTCATAGCCAGTCCTCTAGAAGGTTTCCGTTCAGAACTTACAGAAACCATCCTCAAACTGACTTTGGGCAACCAAAGTACTGGATGCCCGACAACAGATTTAATCGACCTAAGACTAGTAGGTCTTGGGTCCCCAGATTTTAATCTATTTCTTTAATTGTGCAGGAACAGTCAAAACAGGGCTGTAAACAATATGTGGGTTGTAGACAGTGGCTGTTCCCGGCACATGACTGGTAACAAGAAATTGTTACGTGACTGGAAATCTGTTCAATGAGGAAGGGTTAGTTTCGCTGGAGAGAGTGGAGGAAGAATCAGTGGTATTGGAACTGTGACGAATGGAAGAATAAAGTTAGAGAAGGTGAATTTTGTGGAAGAGTTGAAGCATAACTTGTTGAGTGTATCTCAGATTTGTGACAAAGAATACAACGAAGTGTTTGCTCCTGTGGCAAGATTGGAGGCAATTCGATTATTTCTGGCATTTGCTGCACACAAAGAGATGAAAGTGTTCCAGTTAGATGTGAAAAGTGCCTTTCTTAATGGTAAATTCGATGAGGTGGTGTATGTTGAACAACCTCCGGGTTTCCCTGACCCAGATTTTCCTGATCATGTGTACAAACTGAGTAAAGCTTTATATGGGTTACATCAGGCTCCTCGTGCCTGGTACGCAACATTGTCAGACTACTTGCTAGAAAATGGGTTTGAAAGAGGAAAAATTGATAGTACGCTGTTTGTCAGGAAAAAAGGGGAGAGTTTCTTCTCGTTCAGGTTTATGTGGACGACATCATTTTTGCTGCATCAAAAGTCACTATGTGTCAGGAATTTGAAGCGGTCATGAAGAAGAGGTTTGAGATGAGCACCATGGGCAAATTAACTTTCTTTTTGGGATTGCAGGTAGATCAGAAGAAGGATGGCATGTTTATTCATCAAACGAAATATGTCCATGATGTGCTCAAACGCTTCAAGATGGAAGATAGTACCCCATTGACACTCCAATCTGCGTCAACCACAAACTGGGTGCTGATTCCGACCGTGATGAAGATGTGGATCCCACTCAATATCGAGCAATCATAGGTTCCTTAATGTATCTAACCGCATCTAGACCTGACATTATGTTTGCAGTTTGTCTTTGTGCTCGTTTTCAGGCAAGCCCGAAGGAATCTCACATGAAGGGAGTGAAGAGAATCTTGCGGTATCTCAAAGGCAAGCCTAAGTTGGGATTGTGGTACACGAAAGGGGGAGAACTGGATTTGGTAGCTTACACAGATTCTGACTATGGAGGTTGCAATCAGAACAGGAAGTCAACAACCGGTGGATGTCAGTTTCTCGGAGGAAGTTTGGTGTCGTGGCAGTCCAAGAAGCAGACCTCAGTAGCCATTTCCACCTACGAAGCAGAGTACATGGCAGCATCAAACTGCTGCTCCCAGGTTTTATGGATACAACAGCAATTGCGCGATTATGGTCTGAATTTCACTCAAACTCCTATTTGCATTGATAACACTGCTGCAATCTCAGTAACTAACAATCCCGTTAAACACAGCAAAACTAAACATATTGACATTCGTCATCATTTTATACGGGATTGTGCTGAGAAGAAATTAATTGTGCTTGAAAAGGCTGATTCTTTGGATAATTTTGCTGATCTTTTTACTAAAGCGTTTGACCGATCCCGTTTTCAAAATCTTGTTGAGCTTAATGGGATGATCAATCCCGAGTAACCTTGTTTTCTACAAAAAAAAAAACCATCACTATCGCTTAAAATTATGTCGGTTGCTTAAGTTTGAAGGACATATCCTCGGATATGTTTGGTCCTTACTTCAACTTGTAGATTATGAGGATAGCCATTAACCAGATGACTGAAAGTGACCGGGGTGGTTTATGATGGGTTTTTATTCTTTCGCTGAAAAATAGTCGTTCATACTTAGTCAGACGGACACATACTCGTATGTGGTCGGTCCAGCTGATCCATTGGATCTTCAGGATAACCGTTTACCTGAAGACTTTGACTTGATCGGGGCGATAGGATTAAAATTTTTTTTTTGGGAGATGATATAATTTTTCAAGTCTATAACTTCGTAAGAAGTTTCAATACGAGGTTTAAAAGAAAATTGATCCAACCTTGGAAAGTGATAGAAAAACTGATTTTGTGTGCTTAACTGGTGAAGTTATTAGGCCTAAAAGACTCTAGAACAGTCATTGTATGTTATGGTAGCTTTCTATGGTGCGTAAAAGTAGAAGTGATACAAACTAAATCTCCTCGATTTAATGTGGAGAATCATTCTGAGTTGTGCATGTCTCCATATACATCTTTCCGAATGATAGGCAGAAAAGTGATTACCCAGTCATACACGAGCCCGTGAGTGTTCTGATTCCCGAGAAGATAGTGTTAAGTACCTGCAGTGATCCAGATTCGGGACTTGCAATTTGTCTTCAAGTTGAAGTTGTATTAATGTCATTATTTGTATCAGTATAAAAAAAATTATGTATAGTTTAGGCCTTCTGAAGCTTAAAGTGTTTCAAATATCTAGAAAGAGACAAGAAAGAATATTTCAAGCAGAAGAAAGAACGGGAAGAAGACTCTCAAGATAGATGTGTGCTCATTGATTAATCAGACACTGCGGGTCTAGGTCAACTCGAGGTGACTTGGGGAAAGCCAAATACGCTTTGAGAATAGATAGGAGGCATCACAATCTCTCATGTGATATCCATCTAAATTTTGAGCTTAATTGAAAATAATCCGTATCACAGAAGCGATGAAAACCATACTATGTTTTATACCTGCCTACAACCTGCTTCTTTATGTCATAATACCGCTGAACATGAATCTGAGTGACAGCCGTTTAATCAGTATGATTCCTGTTCGGATCTTTTCTAAAACATGCAGGTTCTCGTCATGACTGAAATTTGATCCTGTTTATTTAATTATCTTTACTTTGTTTTATATTTTATACCTTGGTACGTTTTAATAAACACTTGGTTACTTGTTTTGATACCTTTTTCTTTAATTCTAGTCAACTTCACTTAAGGCCAAGTTGTTTTTAAGCGTAGTTGGATCTGGCGACGTTATCAATATAGCGAAGTTGACCAGCTGTTTGACCTTAGGCGAAGTTGTCAAAGGGGCGAAGTTAACCATAACTTCGCCCCTGTATTTTCTAAACTATATAAAGGTGAAAACGGTGGTCAACTTGGTCAAATTATTTCCAAACTTATAACCCTCGGCGAACTTATACCCACGAATTAACCCTCATTATAATCTGATTTTTGTCCGAGTTAAAGGTTTGTAGCAATTCGTAACATATGATGAAAATCAGTGTCTTGATGATCCAATTTGTGGACTTGGTTGAACGGTTCTTTAAACCCTCGTTCAAAAATTCGTTTTAACAGTGTTTTAGTAAATACATGGTCATCTGAGTCTTTATCGAACAACCTTTATCATGTTTTCATCCTCAGATTGGCCAAACCTAGCTACAATTGGATCATCATGGTACGCCGATTAAGCAGCGAAGTTAGGGTTTAGGCGAAGTTGTTCTCAACTTCGCTATATGACTAACTTCGCCTGCTCAGGAACATATTACCTAAGTGATCTGGTTTGTTCTCAGGCGAAGTTAGGTTTTTACGCGAAGTTAACAATCAAATATATCATAACTTCACTCCTGGTAAAAGGCGAAGTTATGATCTGTCAAGCCGGCCTTCTAACTTAAACCGTTTGTTGTGCAGATATGGCAGCTGTGGCAGGTGCTGGTGGTGCTGGTGGTGATGAAGGTGGAGATAACAACCGACAGTTCTTTCCGGGTCACAACATGTATATCACTTTAGATCCGGATGCTAGTGGTATAGACGACTATCGTGAGATCATTTCATTTCTCGTTCGCTCACGTATTTTTCACGCCATCACGACTACTCTTCCCATTTCGCTACCAAATATCGAAGACTTTTGGCGAACAGTTGAATATGACTGTAGAGTTGATTCTCCGGTTATGCGCGCTACAATGAACAATCAGGTAGTACAGTTCTCGGCAGATCACATAAGGGTTGCTTTACAGTTCGGGGTTGAAACTACAAATGATCCCACAGACTTTCCGGCTACATTCAGAGATGGTGCGTTTCTGCGCATGGGTTATTCGGGTCCGTTGGGTGACACTCAAAGAAGAAAGGGATTTTTATTAGATCAGTGGCGGTTTTTGATGCATGTGATGATAGTGTGCATGTCTGGTCGTAAAGCTGGTACAGACAGTATGGGGGCAACAATGCAATCTGCAATGACTGCCCTGACTTACAACAAGCCCTACAGCCTTAGTCAGATGGTTTTTTATAAGATTGATCATCAGAGACGCGCGGTCGCTAGGGAAAGATTTTTAATGTATCCGAGATTCCTACAGATGATTCTGAATCACATAGCTCCTACTCTGCCTCAACGACGTCCTATCCGTTATGTTGAAAGTGTAAATAAGAGAATTTTTGCGCAATGTAGGTCATCAAGTGCTCGTAGCAAACCAGAACTTCGTCCGCGGCACACTGCATTGTTGGTGAATCCTGCTTATGTTTCTCCTCCAGGAGATGAATTTCTTGATCCGGCACCGCAACAGGCTAATGTTCCTCAACCACCTCCTGTGGTTCAACCTCCACCCATGGAACAACAAGCACCGCCTGCTGATCCGGAAGTTGCCTTTGGAGGGCAAGGGCTGTTTGACATGGATCTGGCTACTGAAGCTCATGTCTCAATAGAAGAGGCATCTGGTGTTCATGTTTCTATGGTCGCTACATCTGTGGCGGATTCTGAGAGAACCGACTCCGACTCCTCCACTGACGATATCGTTGAAGCACAACAGATTCTTGCCAGACAAGAAAGATACATGGCAAGAGAAAGAAAGACTCGGACCCGCGGTTACTGTTCAGCCTGCTTCTGATACTCCAGCTAGTTTGGGAATTCCTCCACCTTATGCTCAAGACATTTCTCACATGCGTTTTGATGTTGATGCTACTTTGTCTGATTCTGAAAGGATAGCGGCTCTTGAATGGGTAGTTGCTGAACAGTCAAGAATCAATCTAATCCAGACTCAAGCTATCCTGCGACTTGTAGCAGAAAATCAGATCCAATCGTCCCTCATTGTTGAACACGGTAAACTATTTGATGCTCTAAAACAGTTCTTAGCATCTCAGGGGGAGACGAGCTGCAAGGGTGATGAGTTGAGAACCAAGAAGAGGCAAGATAGAGACGATGATCCCAATGCATCGGAAGGTGCAGGTGGTGAGTTGCCAAGAACTGAACAAGCTCTTGGAACTTCCATATCTCAGGGGGAGTCTGCTGGTACATCAGGTGGATCAGGTGGTGAGAATGTGGTGGTTGTGGATGATGAGGAAGTGTTGGGTAATGATGATGTGTCAGCTGATGATGTGTTAACGGCTGACGAGTTTGGAAAGATTGGGGAACAGATAGAGATTGACAGTGACTTAGAAGAAGGGGAGATTGTTGATGATGGTGTAGAGCATGATATTCCGAATATTGATAAGGTGAACTTGAGTCAAGATGCAAATGTGTCTGATGAGTCTGAGTGGGAAGAACAGCCGAGATGGAAAGAAGGCCGTGCTCAGTGGTTTGTCAAGACAAAGAAGCCAGCGGTTCCAACAATGTTTAAGAAAAGTTACAACATCAAGGGATACGCTGAGTCAAAGAAAGGTATCATTTGCTGGTTGTATGATGAAGAGATAAAGTTGTTTGTGATAAAACGTTATGATGGGATTCAATATTTTAAGAAGGCATTGAGATCGCTCAACACCTTGCCTGAGTGTGAGGTGAAAGATTTGGCTCGTTTGAGATTGATTAATAGGAGTGATGATGATATTGCAAGAATAATTGGAAAGATAGTATGGAAGGAAGCTATTAAGGAGAAAAAGTTTGAGCTTCCAAAGCCTCAGAAAGGAAGGTTGGTTGAAAAGGATCGGGGAATGAGGGCTGATGGCAAGCCTTGGATGGTGATGAAGTATAAACCGATCCGGTGTTTGAAAGAAGTGCCAATGAAGATGATGCCCAAGGATGTTTTAAAGAGTCTCAAGTGGTGGTACGTTGATAGTCAGACAGCAGAAGCTGTTATGGAAGATGAGGACGAACAGGAGATTCTGAGAGTCTATGATCCCATGCACTTGGTAAATTTGTCTCAAGCTGATTTGCAGGTACTAAACGATAAGAAGATATTCTACATTCCTGTGTGGAAAGATGAAGCCAAGAAGTACCAGAGGGTGGTCTCTGTCTGTGTAAGACAGGGCGTTCATGCTTGAAGACGGGTGGCACGAGATTTTTAGGATTACTAGACACGAGAAAGAAGATAGAGATATGAAGCTACTGCCAAGGGGGATTCTGTTGGTGCATAATGTCAGTAGTTCAGTATCTTGTGTTTTGTCTGTGTCTGTAATCGTTTAGTTTGTTTGTAATGTTTGAATATTTTTTATTGTATGTTCACTAGTGTTAGGCGAACTTGGAGGATAAGCGAAGTTATGACAACTTCGCCTAGTATGTTAGGCGAAGTTGTCGAGGTCTATTTAAACCTCCACTTCGGCTTTTAGAGTTAAGTTTTTCCTGAACGAGTTGGATTGTGATCTTTAGCATCACGTGTTGGCTTTGGTATTATATCACTTTTATCATTCTATTCTGTGTGTTTATCTATCGATTCAACGTATTGCTTATCTTACACTCGTATCGTATTACGTGGGGATTCCACACCCTCGTGTTACGAGATACTCCTGTGTAGATCCGGCTGGGAACCTACACATTTGGTTTAATCAATGCACCAGCTGCATTCATGGATATGATAAACCGAATATGTAAACCATATTTAGATAAATTTGTAATCGTTTTTATAGACTATATACTTATTTATTCCAAAACCAGTGAAGATCATATTAAACATCGTCATACACTTTTGACACTATTGAGAAAAGAGAAGCTTTACGCTAAATTCTCAAAGTGTGAATTCTGGTTACAAGAAGTACAGTTTCTAGGACCCTTGATTAACCATGAAGGTATTCACGTGGACCCTTCCTAAATAGAAGCTGTTATTAATTGGGAAATTCCTAAAACTCCTACAGAAATTCGAAGTTTCTTAGGATTAGCCGGATACTATAGACGCTTCATTCAAAATTTTTCCCGAATAGCAGTTCCGTTAACTAAGTTAACGTGTAAGAATGTCAAGTTTGAATGGGGACCTAAGCAAGAAGAAGCTTTTATAACTTTGAAGCGAAAGTTAACAAATGCCCCAATACTTGCGCTACCAGAAGGAAGAACTGAAGATTTCACAGTTTGTTGTGATGCTTCTAAATCAGGACTAGGATGTGTACTAATGCAACGTGAGAAAGTTATTGCTTACGCATCTAGACAATTAAAGAAGCATGAAGAGAATTACACAACACATGACTTAGAATTTGGAGCAATAATTTTTTCCCTAAAGATCTGGAGACACTATCTATATGGTAGTAAGTTTACTGTATTCACAGATCATAAAAGTTTAAAATATATCTTTGGGCAAAAGGAGCTTAACATGAGGCAAAGACGCTGGATGGAAATTCTTAGCGATTATGATTGTGAAATCTTATACCGTGAAGGTAAGACAAATATAGTAGCCGATGCATTAAGTAGAAAAGAGCATGAGAAACCTAAAAGAGTGCGAGCTCTAAGGTTAGAACTTCAAATCAATTTAATTAATGAAGTAAAGAATGCTCAGAAACAAGCAATAGAAGAAAATAATTTTGCTGATGAGAAAAGAAATGGTACCATTGGTCTACTTGTCAAAGGAAATGATGAAATTCTCCGAGTGGGGAGCAGGATCTGGATACCAATCGTAGGAGAATTACGAGAAAAGATTCTCGAAGAATCCCATAACTACAAATACACAATGCATCTTGGAAGAGATAAAATGTATCAAGATTTGAAGAAAATCTATTGGTGGATAGGAATGAAAAAGGACATAACTAGTTATGTTTCAAAATGCTTAACTTGTTCACAAGTTAAATCAGAACATCAAAAGCCTTCAGGATTACTTCAACAATTAGAAATGCCAGAATGGAAATGAGAATTAATAACGATGGATTTTGTTACCAAATTACCTACCACAAGAAGAGGTAATGACACAATTTGGGTGATTGTGGATAGATTAACAAAATCAGCTCATTTTATACCAATGAAGGAAACTTTCAAAATGGAACAATTAGCTAAGCTGTATGTGGAAAAAGTTGTCTCATTACATGGAGTTCCATTATCCATTGTATCGGATCGGGATAGCCGTTTTACTTCTCATTTTTGGAAAAGTTTCCAAGTAGCTATGGGAACAAAATTAAACTTGAGCACAGCATACCATCCACAAACTGATGGTCAAAGTGACAGGACCATACAAACATTAGAAGACATGCTAAGAGCATGTGTAATAGATTTTGGTGGAAATTGGGATGACCATTTACCACTAATAGAATTCTTCTATAATAACAGTTATCATACAAGCATTAATGCTGCCCCATTTGAAGCCTTTTATGGACGAAGGTGCAGAACTCCAGTGTGTTGGGCAGAAATAAGAGGAAAACAATTATCAGGTCCTGAAATCATTCAAGAAAGTACTGATAAGATAAATCAAGTTAAGGAAATATTAAAGACCGCACGAGATCATCAGAAAAGTTATGCAGATCATCGACGGAAACCATTGGAATTTCAAGTTGGAGACAAAGTGTTACTAAAAGTATCTCAATGGAAGGGAGTAATCCGATTCGGTAAAAGAGGAAAGTTAAGTCCATGATTTGTTGGACCATTTCAAATTCTCAAACGAATTGGACCAGTAGCCTATCAGCTAGAATTACCAGAAGAAATGTCAGGTATACATGATGTATTTCATGTAAGCAACTTAAGGAAATGCTTAGCTGATAAATCACTAGAACTACCCCTTCAAGATATAAAGGTAAATGAAAAGTTGAAATTCGTTGAGAAACCTTTGGAAATTGAATATAGAAAGATCAAGAATCTCAAGCATAAAAGAATAGTTCTGGTCAAAGTGAAGTGGGATTCAAAACATGGACCAGAATATGCGTGGGAATTGGAATCCGAAATGAAACGGAAGTACCCACACTTATTCCAATCAAATCTCGAGGACGAGATTCAAAATAAGGAGGGGAGACTATAACAAACCATAAAATGAAAGTAAAGAAATAAGTGAAGGAAATTCCATCCCACATTGGTGGAGGAAAGAAAAGGAGATGCTTCCACCATAGTATAAATAGGTTTGTAAGTTCTTGTCCCACATCGCTAGATTATAAAACTAATTAGCACTTTATAAGAAAGAAAATTTCTATGTTAATGTTCTTATAAGACATATCACACCCAGTGGTCCTAGCGGAGGGTGCGAAGCACCCGAACGTGCACGGGCACGGGCTCGGGCGAAGTGCGATGGGCGTAATGTGGCGCTTTGATGGCGCACTTTGCACTTCGCACGCTCGCATCACCGTGGCCGCCTTAGTATTTTTGTTGGGAATTAAGATTTTTTAAATAAATAAATAAATAAAATAAAAATCCTTCCATCACGATATGCGACGGTTTTAGACTACCCATCGCGTACCGCGACGTGGAGGTTACGCAGATGACACGTGGCGTGCCATGTAGCATGCCTAGGGCTGAATCAGCGAAGCTATAAGATTCTCCACGTACGCGACGCCTTTTGCCCATGGCTGTCGCGTACCGCGATGGGGTCCAAAATCTTCTATAAATAGGTTGGCAACGGGACTTCATTTCCTTGCTCAAAAATCTTTCTTTCTCTCTGAATACACAAACACATATATTAAGATATATATTAATAGTATAATACCGAGTTATCGCAACGATATCCTATCCGATCGAAAGAAATATACACGAATCGAAAGAAATTACAAAAATTTAAATGTTAATTACACATGTGTAATAAGTCGATTCGGTGTGTAAAAAGTTACTGTAATTTTTTTTACGTTACTTACACTTACGTGTTACATATGTGTAAAAAAAATTAAAAAAAATTGTTACGTTGAGTTCTTAAAACTCAAAGTGGTTCTCAAAAGAAATCATATTATATATATATATAGATATATATATATATGAAAAGAGCGATACGCTAATGCCTTATCGTACAATATGTACGCGACATCTGGAGCGTCGATCTACACCTTCGATTCAGTTGCGATCAGTTGAGAAGATTTCGTATATTTTAAGCGAGAAGAGTACGATTGTCTTTTTGATTCGTAATCTAAATTTGGTGATTTGCGTATAAACGGTTACGATCCTGGTATTTAGCTTAATCATAATCAATTTCTTATTTACAAACCAATTTTAGTACCGAAATCAATCAATTGAGTACACGAACCAGTTTTCAACCGATTTTTGATTTCGGGTTTTGAAATGGAAGACGATCGTCAATGTAAGTGTTTGCTCTGTTTGAACTATTCGACAGTATAAGTATACTATGTTTCTAATCAGACAGTAACATGTATGTTAGTTTCTATGAGAATCATATGATAATTGATTAGTTTAGTTTGCGAACGTGTTACGAGCGTGTTCATATTAGGAGTGTTTAACATGGTTGATTTTTGGTGTTTATAGTATGAGCGTATCATGAGCGTGTTAATATGATTGATTTTGATGTTTTAGAATATGAGCGCGTGCATATTAGGAGTGTTTAACATGGTTGATTTTTGGTGTTCATAGTATGTGTGTAACACGAGCATAACATGCTAGTGTTGAGATTGATATTCATTTTTATTCATGCTTTCTGTATGAGCGTTTCATTAGCGTGTAGTATACGCATACTATTTATGTTTTATTTATTTATTTTTTTTGCAAATGATTCAAGTGTTTTGGTAGAAAATCAAGGGGTTGATATTATTCCTGAAGTTGCTTCTTCTTACAAACCTGTTAAAGGAATGATGTATAACAAACCATAAAATGAAAGTAAAGAAATAAGTGAAGGAAATTCCATCCCACATTGGTGGAGGAAAGAAAAAGAGAGGCTTCCACCATAGAATAAATAGGTTTGTAAGTTCTTGTCCCACATCGCTAGATTATAAAACTAGTGAACACTTTATAAGAAAGAAAATTTCTATGTTAATGTTCTTATAAGACATATCACACCCAGTGGTCCTAGCGAAGGGCGCTTCGCGCACGGGCTCGGGCGAAGTGCGATGGGCGCAATGTGGCGCTTTGATGGCGCACTTTGCACTTCGCACGCTTGCATCGCCAAGGGCCGTCTTAGTATTTTTGTTGGAAATTAAGATTTAAAAATAAATAAATAAAATAAAAATCCTTCCATCGCGATACGCGACGGGTTTAGTCTACCCATCGCGTGCCGTGACGCAGATGACACGTTGCATGCCACGTGTAAGGCCCCGAACCTGGTGACCCTACTTTAGCGTCGGATTTACTCATAAACACAGTTCTTCAAATCAGAGTTTATTAAAACTTTTCGCGGAATATAAAACATCAATCATTTGTTACAAAACATTAAATCTTTTCTTTGATACCATAACACAAAACTTTATATTTAAAACATCTTTACTTCTTTCTTCAGATGCCAGCCGTTCAATCCATGCCGTGTGTCATCCTCATGCTAACTCTATAATCAGCTCACCTGCGTGCATACTAAAAGTCAGCTACGCTGAGTGAGTTCTAGTTAATCGAACGCCATACAATACATACACATACATATATATCTGTAGATACATATCCATACTTCACTAGTTACCCTTCTGTTCTACATACATACTTGCTACCATACATACATACATATCTACAATCACTAACCTCAGTCTACCGAGAGTACGTTCATAGTTCACCGTCTATACCTGTACTCAAGGTCGTGAACACGTACAAGGTTCGCAGTCCTTACCTATGTTCACCATTTATGGTACGTACAAGGATCGCGGTCCTTCCCTATACCATAGTACATCCACAACACGTACAAGGTTCGCAGTCCTTCCCTATGTTGCAACCTAATTCATAGCACGTACGAGGTTCGCAGTCCTCCCCTATGCTACAAAATCAGCACGTATAAGGTTCACAGTCCTTTCCTATGTTGAAAAAACATCCACAACACGTATAAGGTTCGCAGTCCTTCCCTATATTGCAACCTAATTCATAGCACGTACGAGGTTCGCAGTCCTCCCCTATGCTACAAAGTCAGCACGTATAAGGTTCACAGTCCTTTCCTATGCTGAAATACATCCACAACACGTACAAGGTTCGCAGTCCTTCCCTATGTTGCAACCTAATTCATAGCACGTACGAGGTTCGCAGTCCTCCCCTATGCTACAAATACAGCACGTATAAGGTTCACAGTCCTTTCCTATGCTGACGCCTATCTACATTACGTATAAGGTTCGCAGTCCTTATCTATGTTTACATATATCATCTACTTCACGTATAAGGCTCGCAGTCCTTAACTACGCCATCACCAGCCGAGTCTATGTTCGACAGAAGCTAGAGGGATTTGCCATCCTAACTTACTATGTCGAACGTAGAACTCACATGCCATTCGTGTACCTATATACACATACTTACATTATAACATAAGAACACTCTAGGCATTCCTTACCTCATTCATTTAACAACCATACCCCTTGTCGTTACGTGCAATATCCGAAGATCATTCACGCCCCGACAAGTATTCATTTGAAATATTCATACATCTTCGATATATAATATTCGTACCTTTATTTTTAACCTGACAGTACGCGCAATATCCGAAGATCGTTCGCGTACCGACAAACAATCATTCATATCTATCACACATATCACATATGACATACACTTATCACTTAGGATAAATGTATTAACAACACATCGAGTATGCACACAGCCCCGAAAACATAACAAGGAATGGGGCTAGAAACTCACCTGAACACGGTTACGTTCACCGTTAATCGTAATCCCTTTCTTCAGCTGTGCACGACTGACTGTATAACAAGTACACGTATCAAACAACTATCACTACTCATATCATCTTTCCAATCTTAACTACTACCCACAACGAACGGGGGTCCGGGGGCAGCGCCCCTGGCAGCGGGGTCTAGGGGCGGCAGCCCCTAGCAGGGTCCAAGGGGCAGAGCCTCTGGCTGGGGTCGAGCTGCCAGGTCAGCTTGGAAAAATTTTATTTCCATTAACTGTCTTAACACATTTTTCATTAGATTTTTAATTTAGTTTCTAAACGAACTTGACTTTAGGCGAAGTTAACCCTCGGGCGAACTTAGCTCTAGGCGAAGTTAACCTTAGGCGAACTTAGCTTTAGGCGAAGTTACCAGCTAGGCGAACTTAGCTTTACAGCGAAGTTGCCATCAGGCGAACTTGGCTTCAGGCGAAATTATCATCAGGCGAACTTGGCCTCAGGCGAAGTTACCAGTTAGGCGAACTTAACTTTACAACGAAGTTGCCATCAGGCGAACTTAGCTTGCAGGCGAAGTTCATCAGGCGAACTTAGCTTGCAGGCGAAGTTCATCGCTTTGAAGGCGAAGTTGCCCAGTTGCAGGCGAAGTTGTCCAGATCAGCAGCTGTTCGGTTTCTGTCCAGCATTTTGAGCGATTTTAACACCCTTGCTATGGTTCAATATCACCCACTACGTTTCCCGACCATTTTCGGTCGCTTATACACTAAAAAGCTTGGATCTTTAAACTTCAAAGATCAAGAATCATACATTTTTGAGCTTGTTTGGATCTCGTTTAACTTGTTAACACACTAATCGCTCTCTCTCTCTCTCTCGGATCTGCCCGTTCCTCTCCTCGGCCCGGCGGCGGTGTAGATGGTGTGTGTGTTTTTGGAGTGTGTGTGTAGAAAGTAAGGAAATGAAGATATTTTTGGGTTTAGGGGATATTTATATCCCTGAAATCCCTGGACCTAAGGCCCATTCTCATTTAACCCGTCTCCATTAATCCAACACTAGCCCGACTCATACCAACTCCTACTCTATTATTTATTTCCTGACAACCCGAGTAAACTTTCTCTCTATTAGTAAGTAATATAATTAATATCACTTTGAAATTTCGGGATGTTACACCACGTGGCGTGCCACGTAACATGCCTAGGGCTGACTCAGCGAAGCTATAAGATTCTTCGCGATACGCGACGCCCTTTGCCCATGGCTGTCGCGTACCGCGATGGGGTCCAAAATCTTCTATAAATAGGTTGGCAACGGGACTTCATTTCCTTGCTCAAAAATCTTTCTTTCTCTCTGAATACACACATATATTAAGATATATATTAATAGTATAATTCCGAGTTATCGCAACGATATCCTATCCGATCGAAAGAAATATACACGAATCCAAAAGCTCTGCCTGTTAAGGTATGACATTGTGCCATCGTGTAAAGTTTCTACTCTCGTGATTATCGTTATGATTGTTGGTTTTATACTAATCTAGGTATACTACATTATGTTTATCCTAGGTGCTTAATACCAGGAGGTGTTCTTTAATTATAAACTTGCAAGGTGAGACATTCGAGTTTTTGTACAACTCACATTTGCGTAAGACCACTATTTTTCCGACATTGTCATGATAATTTCAAAACCTATAAAACTCATGGCACATGTTCTAAATGTTTTCAAACATATTTTTAAAGTATTTTAAATACATTACAGTGATTAAGTCTCTGTAGACTTATGGGATGGTTATTACTGGTATTGTGGAGTTTTGTATACATGGCTTGCCTACTGGGCTATTACACGTTACTTATTGGACAAGTGTTAGCCAATAAGTAATATGACCACAGTCATAGATACGGTCGAGTGACAAGTACCTTTCGGTAATTTGTAAGCAGGCAGATGTAAAAACATCTTAATGCTGTAACTTTAAAATGTGTCATTTACAAATGAATGTACTCACCAGTATTTCTTGCTGATCAAATATTTTAAACATGTTTCAGGTGACTTCTTAGAGACAAAGGAATGATGTCTGCGGGCTTCCAGCTTAAATAAGTGGCTTGTCACCAGAATAAAGAAACGTGTTTTGTAAATTAGGGTTTAACCCTATAAAACTTATGTTTGTAATAAAAAGGGATTAAATTCCCGGTTTAACATAATAATAATCATGGCGTTTTTATAACTCTGATCATTTTTCCTAACTACGGTTCTGATGAAATTTTCCGCTGCAAAATAATTTAATAAACACCGATACCACCAATCAATGTTCACGGCTCCCCTCCCGGGGAATAGGGGTCGGGGGCTGTGACATGATGTTTTCGTCAACTGGTCAAGCATTTGATTTTTATAGTGAATATGCTAAGAAATCTGGACTTGGGGTTCGCAAATGTGGATCGTACATGCATGATGGTGTACTAAGGACCAAGTATTTTACATGTTGTAAAGAAGGTCACAAGCCAGGAAAAAGTTATGATTCAAAAGGTGATTGTAATGAATCGAATAAGTCATATTATAAAAGGCGGAAAAGGCCTAAAATTAGGTCTGGTTATAGAGCACATCTATAGTTAAAATCTGTTGATGGTGTAAATTTTGAAGTACATGGTTTTGTTGAAGGCCATAATCATAGTATGGTAGCAGATTGTGATATACAGTTTGTTTGATCAGCGAGGAAGTTAACAGATGTCCAAGAGGAAGCTATTTATGAGCTGTCTAATTTGAACCTGGGACCTGTTAAAGCATTTAACCTTATGAGAACACAGTATGGTGGTTTTGAAAAAGTAGGTGCAACTACAGATGATTGTAAGAATTATAAGCAAGGTTTGAATTGTTATATTGGAGAGTATGATGTTGAGATGATTGTGCGGAGATTATGTGCGAAGAAAACATTTTCATCTGATTATTCGTTTGAATATGATATTAATGATAATCATGAGTTAACTCATGTTTTTTTGGGCTAATGAGATTTCAAAGAGTAATTATCTTGCATTTGAAGATATTATATATTTTGATGCTACATTTAAGACTAACAAGTTATTGATCCATACAGTTTCAATATAAAATTCAAGCGTATTAGTTGTGTGTTTTGTATGTATGAATATGTTTTTATATGAACAAGTACAAGATGGTTTTTGTACCGTTCACGACAATTGATAACCATTGTCATAGTGTGATTGTCGGTGCTGTATTATTAGCTTTTGAAACTATTGAATCGTACACATGGTTATTGCAAATGTTACTTAAGTCGTTTGGTAGTGCATCGAAGGTTGTTGTTACTGATCAAGACCCGACTATGAAGCAAGCTATTGCATCTGTGTTTCGAAATACAAGGTATAGGTCATGTATGTGGCATATCATGAAGAAAGTTGCAGACAAGGTAAACTTAACCGTGTTTGATTTAACTGTTTTAAGTAGTTTAAATAGTGAGCGTTTTACAAGCGTTTAACATTTATTTTCAGGTGGGAGCCGATTTATGTAACAACGAAGATTTTAAGTGTAGGATATGTGATATTGTGTGGACAGATTCAATTAGTCCATTTGAATTTGAGGAGAAATGGCAGTCGATAATGGTTGAGTTTGAGCTTGACAAGAATAAATGGCTTACTGATATGTTTGAAATTAGATTGGATTGGATACCTACTTTTTATAGAGAGGAACCTTTGTCTGGATTGATGCATACAACATCAAGATCAGAGAGCTAAAACCATTTTTTCGGTCAAGCTACAAATTCTCAGTTAACATTAGTTGAGTTTTTCAACCATTTTGATTTTTGTATGGAGATACAAAGATACAATGGCAGACTATGTGATCATGACAGTACGTACACGTATCCGCAGCTAGAAACCATTAGTTATCTTGAAAGGAAGCGGTTAGGATATATACAAGATCTATTTTTAACGATGTTCAAGATGAAATGAATGAAACTGTTGGTGGTGTTTCACAATTCAGTGCTTGTGAAGAAGAAGGAGGTTTTTTGAGGTGTAAAATATGGGATTTTAATGCGTATGTTCCAGGATTTTTGAAGGTAATATTGAGCGTTTAGTAAGCATTTTAGTTTAAAGTTTTTTAATATTAAATTAGTTAACAAGCGTTTAACTTGAGCGTTTACATTGCCTTTTTAGGTTGTGTTTCAGAAGGACGGTGAGTTTGGTGAAAAGTCTAAAGCAATATGCTCCTGCAAAAGATTTGAACAATATGGTTTGTTGTGTCGGCATATTTTATACGTCATGAATATGTATCAAGTCAAGAAATTCCCGAAAAGATATATAAATGATCGATGGAGAAAAGAGGTTGCGGTGAATATCAGAACAATTCCAATGTCAGAGTTTGGTAATGATCAGAACAGGAAAATCAAAGAGATTTTAAGAGAAATAAAATATGCCGGTGAATACCTTATCAATAGTTATGTCGCAGATATCGATGAATTGATTAAATTGAGAGACGAGATGAAATTGATGATTGAAAAAGCAGACTTAACTCGGTATGAAAGAGTAAGTCCATCTAAAAAGGATAGATTTGTTGATGTTTAAGGTTTTGAACAACCATCAGAAGTTACTGTTCGTGTACCTACTGGAATAAGAAACAATGGTCGTGACTCACACAAAGGAATTAAATCAAAGAAGGAGATAGCCATTAGTCGATCTGAGAAGAGTTATAGGGAGTGTCAGATTTGTCACTAACCTGGCCACAATAGTAGAACTTGCAAAGCATTGCAGCAGGAACAACAACAATGAATCCGTAGTGAAGCGTTTTTAAGCGTTTTAGGCAATTCATTGTTTTAAATAGAAAGGGTTAGCCATTGTTTTTAAGCGTGCGTATTGTGTTTTATATAGAAAGAATTACCCATTGTTTTCAACCTTTTTGTTTTTAACTTATTAGAACAAACGAAAGTGTGCTGGTGGCACTGTAGCATGCTCTGGGTTGAACCTTGCTCGTTAGAAGTCCTTAGAATAATTTCTTCATCAAGTTCCTTCAAACTTGCTGGGACCACTGTTTATTATGAATAAACCTTGCTCGATCCACCAAAATACTTGGTTTTAGCTTGGTTTAGCCATTGTTTTTAAGCGTTTTAGGTAATTCATTGTTTTAGATAGAAAGAGTTAGCTATTGTTTTTAAGCGTGCGTATAGAGCTTTATATAGAAAGAGTTAGCCATTGTTTTCAACCTTTTTTTCTTTAACTTATTAGAAAAAACTAAAGTGTGCTGGTGACACTGTAGCATACTCTGGGTTGAACCTTGCTCGTTAAAAGTCCTTAGAATAATTTATTCATCAACTTCCTTCAAGCTTGCTGGGAACACTGTTTATTATGAATAAATCTTGCTCGATCCACCAAAATACTTGGTTTGGTTTAACCAAGGGTTTTCTTTGAAACTAAACCTTGCTTGATGAAGTGTAGCTTGCTTGAACTGACACTTAAAAAGAATTCCATAAGATAACTTTGCTCGAAGGGCAAAATACCTTGCTTGACTAAGTTTAAGCTTTCTAGTTTTTTACAGTATTTTTGTTTAAAGATAATGGGTTTTATAGTCACTTTTTTTACACAAGCGTATCCTAAGCGTTTTTAGATAAAACTTTTTATTTATAAAACATGCGGTTTACACCACGGCAGACCATGGCAAGTACGATTATAATATAAGATTGGAAAAAGAAGACAAAAAACTAACATCATCATACCCCATCCTCAGACCCATCACTCATTGTTCTTGATAATCTCACGCCCAGCTTCCTTGAACTCCATGTTGGTTGACACTATTGAAGCCGTGTCAACCAAAGTGACATACAATGAGTCGTAGCATGAAGTCTGTTGTTTCAGGTACTCAACAGCTTTTGCCTTGAACTCACTGTCTGGTTGCAGCAGGAGTTCGTTATATGTATCAAGATTTTTGAATTTCTCTTGAAGCACATAGTTTAGTTCTGCTTGAATGGCGGTGATAAACTTCTCATCGTTTGGCTTCTCAAGATCCAACTAGGCTTTGACCATGCTCTTTACGGTTCTATCACATGAATACATTTTTTTGGATGTTTTTTTAATGTTTTTTAGTGTTATTTGAGTGATCTTAATAACAAAACAGATGTGATATATATAGACATAAAGTTTAAATTTTGGTAGTTGAGATAGAGGTATTCAATGCCATTTAATTTTGATATAGGATATCATCATCACAGAAAATATTTTTTTCCAAATAAGTGGAGTAGCCATACATGTAATTTTATGAATTCTTAAGTGTGTAGTAATAAATGTAACTAATTGGATGAGATTTGATGTTGGCTATCATGACAAACATCTTTTCCCACGTTTTAGAAGGTGAGTAGTAATAAATGTAATTAAGTTCTGTACAAAACTAGATTAAAAATGAGCATTTAACCAGATACAGTTGTTTAGCGTATTACAAGCGTATAGGAGACTTATGTTTTGGATACATTTTCTAAAATAAAGTTATGAGCGTATACTAATCATCTCATAGTTACGTCCTCACACATTTTTATGTTGCGCCCGTGAGTATACAGTTGTGAGCGTCGTTCAAGCATTTTGTCTTTTTATTCCGTTTTTGGCCCATGAACCTACAATTGTTTTTATTTTTTTATCTTGCTTTTACTATTTGGTCCGTGATCTTTTCTTATATATATATATACACTATATTTTGTTACACTTATATCCATACATCTCAAAATTTGTTTTTTTCAGTTATAATGGATGCCTCATTATCATCATCTTTCAATGAAGCTTTGAAGATGAAGATTGTGGAGCAGGTCGCAGCAGACAAAGCTTGTCGTGAAAGGCTAAAATATGAATTTGTGATGCTTAGCAATAGTTTGGATTACATGGATGTTATTACGAATGTTCTTGTCAAAATGCATGCTAGTACTATCCGAGATATTGTGGTTTTGTTTATGGTTGATGTAGGGAAGAATGAGATTGAACAGTACAAATTATTAGCAAAGGAAATTCTTGAACTAAACTGCTCAATGAAATTGAAGTTGGATTTTCTCATGTCACTATTAGAGTAAGGGTGAGTGGGGTGATGTGTTGAGAGTTTGATGAGCGTTTGTTATGTTTTTTTAATATTTTCTCATGTAGTGATGTGTGTGTTTTGGTAATAATAATATTCCAATGCTTTTTGAGACATTAATTTTTTTTGTTGCAAAATATACATCATAATGAAGTGCATAAGACCATGTATTAAAATACAAAACAAAGTTTTGAAAGAATTCAAATTAGTTGTTGCCTTCTTTGGAGTTCTTCAATCAACTCCGCCCCAGATAAAGTTGTTTTGTTATTTTCAGAAAATGCAAGTGCCTTTTCGATAACAATGTCTCTTTTTTGGTTTAGATCCGACGAGAGGATTTTGCTCAAATACTTTGCCCTCAACTTTTTTAGCTGATTTTATTGTTTAGGACTTTCCTTGTGAAAGTTGCGCCCCCACAGTTTCTTCCCATCATATGTCTCCATGTGTCTCATAGCAAAAACCCCACATTCAACTCCATTTTCTGTTGTTCTCCATTTAATCCTTAATCTAGTGATTGCAGCCTTTTTGATTCTATCAGCAATGGGGTGATTGATTTTCTTAAGATATATGCAAAAGACGTTTCTCTAAAAAAATTTAAAAACATTTAAGTATATCACAAATTTATAATAGATTTTGGATTTGTATTTTTTTTATTGGGTGTTTTTGAGCGTTTACCAGGATTTGAGGATTCTTATTGTATCTTTCTTTAAAAACTCTTGCGATCACTTTTTCTTTGTTCTCTGGCCTTTTAAATTTTTTATCGGCTGGTATTTCCTAATTTGCACTATTGGCAAGCAACTCTATCACTCCTGTTTGAAGATTGAAAGCAACCACATAGAAATGATCCTTTTGTAGAATTGGCACGAGAAATATAGCAACTTGCTTCATTGATTTGACATCACTCCTCATCATCTGTTTTCAATGTTGTCCGTAAACACTTTGAGTCTTTGTTCGTCTGTGTTACCAACTGCCTCATCATAATGGTCACTTGTCTGCATAAGAATTCAAATGTAGATGTTCAAGCGTTTTATAAGAGTTTAAAGTTAATAGGTAGATTAAATCGTACCAACACAGTGCTTGTAGTGAATAACCTGAATGGTGATTCTGCATATTTATCCTTTTCTTCATACTTCATCAGTTCACAGAATGCATCCATTGCATTAGTTGTTAAAAACAATCCAGGACAAAAACTCTCAAATATCACCTTAAATGAATCTGTGTAAGTAGACTTGAAAACCTCTTCCCATATGTCTTCAAGACAAAAATATATATACTTTGAAATTATTTTTTCATCCTCTGTCACACTTGTGAATATGGCAACCTCTCTTAAAGATATGGTGATTTCAACGCAGGAGGTAATTTTCTCTTTCTTTCTTCCTTCACCAAATCTTTGTCTTTATGTTATGGTAATAATGATACAAGAGATGTAATTTTGGGTATCATCTTTGAAGTTGATGTCGGTGTTACGAATTTTTCACTTGGAGACAATCCAGTGTCCAACTTTTGATTCTTGGTTTTCTTTTCAACTTTACTAACTTAAAAACAATAAGGACAAGTCATTGTATCTGTTTACTAATTTTCTTCTTATAAACTGTTTTTTTTTTTTTTGTGTTTTACCTATAATATCTTCTAAGTTCCATCAGTATTTATGTGATCAACTTCATCTTTGATTTCACCTCCTTTTTGTTCACTAGACTCCTGAGCATTTGTATGAACATGCACCATATCATATCCAAGTGAAGTAGCTGTAAAGCAATAAGTATGAGCGTTTAACAAGTGTTTTATGTATGAATATGTTAACAAAAATTTTGTACCATCAGGCTCTTTAGAAATTTCAGTACACACTGGACTATTTGCAAAAGTGTGTTCCATCTTGTCCTCTTTTGATCCAACTTGTGTATCTTTCATATAAAATATAAACATAATAACGTGAGCGTTTGATGAGCGTTCAATTTATATGAAGATAAATTTAACTATTTAATACCTTCCTTAGCCCACTCAAGTACTGTAGTAACAACTGCATCAAGTTTATTATTCCCTTCTAGTTCTTTTACTATAATTTCTTCATCATTGTTAACTTCATCAGCATTACCAATGACAGCCACATATGTCAAATAAAATTTCAAATAATAATATGAGTGTTTGTTGAGCTTTCAAGGTGTGTAAAAGAAGTTTTTATAATTATGTACCTTCTTGAGCCCCATTAACCCCTGCATCACCAACCTCTGCATCAGTAACCACTGCATCACTAACCACTTCAACACTAACCACCGCATCACCAAAAGTTGCCCCATATTTTTTATTTTCTTCAGATAGATTATAAACTTCAGGAACCTCTGGTATTCAAAATTTAGATATCAGTGTTTGTTGAGCGTTTTTAGTATAAGTATAAGTACCAATACCTTCTTCACTAACACTGCATCACCAACTACAACATCTGAATGAACTAAATCAATTGCGGAAGCTATACAAGAAGTGGGAACATCTTTCAAAGATATACAAACATATATATATATATATATTAAAAAAGTACATATGGTTGAAAATTGAAAGAGAATTAGATTGTTTTCTCACCTAAATTAAGGAGTGAGTTGTTTTTCAAGGTCTCACTTTCTTGTGTTTTAGGAACCACATTATTATTGAATCTGTCCTCCCATTGACAACACCTATCAAAAATTCTGTAATTTGATAGATGTTTGTCATTTCCTTCACGGACCAATTCATTGATTTATGAGCAAAGTTTTTCAAATTTCTTCAACTTTTTATCCATTGCCTTATTCCAAGACTGTAAAATGAAAATATTATTATTAATTAATTTAAGGTATTCAATAAATCAAATGTCTCACCTTCTCTTTCTTTGTTTCTTTTGGTGGTAGGTAAGCAGATATCCCAGACAGCTGAAGCGGGGTTATATAAAAGTCGACTAGCTCTTATGTGTGTGTGTTCCCAATGGCATTTGAAAACTCAAATGTGAATCCGTATCATCATCATCAAATTCTCCTTAAGCAGTGTGATCGGAATTATCTGTTTCTGTTTCACTTTCCCCATCTGTTTTTGATTATATATTAATGTTTTTTTATAAATGTATCATTAGAAGAAATACACATTATAGAGTTTTTAGATTTAAATAACAAGTTTTGCTACCATGTTTTTTGTTGTCACCATCTGCATCAGCCTGATGCATTGCTTTGTCACCAGCAGCTGCCTCACCAACTGTATCTGTAGGTTTATCAGCAGTTTTTTCTTTATCTGCAAGTTTATCAGCTGAGGCAATAGCAACTGTATTATCAGCAGCCTCAGGACTCATCTGGTCACCAGTAGATGCAATCACACCAGCAGCTGCAAAATCAACTTTACCAGCAGCAGTTCCAACATCAGAAGTATCAGTTATAGGCTCAATCAGTCCTTTGTTTGCAGTTCCAACATCAGCAGCCACACCAACCATTTCAACATTCTCATAGGCAGGATCGTATTCCTCATTTTCAGCATCATCTTCTAAAGGAGGTCCATTATTATATAAGTATCTCTCCATCTTTGCAAGAGTTGTTGTTGTTATGTAGTTGACTGAAGGTGTTGTTCCCGGAGCCCCAAATGGATCATATCTTTTCTGGTACTCATGTGTGTAAAGCATCACATGTAAGGTGATTGGATAGTTATATTGTTCATTGACATCCTTCCAGTATTCCTTTGTCATCTTCAGGTTTTCAATCACATAGCTGCACCAGTCCATATTTGGAATATCTGAGAGTTTATCGATTGCGGTGATGAATCGTTGATTGATTGTTGTTGATTTTGTTATAAATCCTATACATGTGTTGAACAACACAAGGAAATTAATCTTAAACAATTCACCAACTCCTTGATCTTCCATCAACTTCTCTCTCACATGTTTTATACTTATTCTTGTAGTCGGGAATTGATTTTTGAACAGATCTGTAGTTGCATCGTCCCCAATCTCGGTCTACTCCTGTCTAAAACTAGTATTTTACCCATTGGTATCCCCAAAACTTCATGAACTTTTGTTGGTGTTATCTTAATAACACGGCTGCCGATGTTCAATTCATTAAAACATTGATCATAGTTCATCAGCAACCAATGGCCCAACATTGTATGAAGTTTGGTTTACTTGTAATCTTAACATTGACCCAAATCTCATTTCTTCCAAACAAGCTTTTTGATCAGAGTTCATTGCACTCACTGCATCTTCAATGTTAAATGGTGCACATCAGAATCACAACTTTTTGTTATAAATTCAACAAAAGGTTTCCTTTGTATCCTCTCTGTTGGCTTCTTTTCTTTAACGACTTTCTTCTTTGGTTATTGAAAATCCGAGTCAGAGGTACTGTCTTCTACATCTTTCCGCTTCAAAGTCTGAATCAGAGTTTGCTTCAACATGTTTTGTTTTAACCTTTTTCACTCCGGGTTCAACGTGTTTAGTATTCTTATCAACACTCTTTCTTTTAACATCATTCTTTTTATCCCCTGCCTTCTTAGCTTTAGCTGAATCACACAAAGAACGCTTAATAAACGCCTAAGACTACATTAAGATTAAGTGAATAAATTAATATGATATAATCATCCCAAACGCTTATAAAATGCTTATAAACATATCCAGAATTAACACCATAAATCAGTATGCTATAATCATCCTAAACGCTTCTAAATCGCTTACAGACATATCCAGAATTAACTTCATACAAGCAGATGATACGATTATAATACAACGCTTCGTATGCGCTTAAGAATAAATATATTAACACAGTCATTAAACGATTGTACTACGCTTAAGCCCGAAATTAAAACATAATTTCATTTGATAAAATATAGAATGATAAACGATTGTCAAACGCTTACAAAAATCAACTATACACTAATGAAACCCTAAAACGATTATAGTAATCACAAAAACCACCTGCTTTGATAGTAATCTGAGGTTTATCTTGGTTTTATTTTGATATTTTTTCTTTTCTAATTGCAGTTGATTTAGGGTTCTTCGATTTCTCCATCTTCGTTATTCGTTTAGTTTTGTTCAGTTGATTTTTAGGGTAGTTGTTTGTTTCGTACGCTTAATCATCACCGGATTCAGTGGGATTATTTTTGGAGTGATTTTAGGGATGTTTAGGGAGATTATCTTGACGACCCTACCCTTTCAGAAGAAATCAGGCGCGTGTTTTAAAAATTTTGATCGGACACTTGAAGCTCTCGCATACCTATCGTACGATAAGAGATTAGCGTACAGTAACCGCACTCTCTCTCTCTCTCTCTCTATATATATATATATATAGAGAGAGAGAGAGAGAGAGAGCAATGTTATAATAAGAAGTATATTTTTCCTAAAAAGTGTAGGAAGTGTGTTTTCACCATTAAATATAATAAAACATACCGCACAATAAACACATCGCAACTAAAATAAAACACACCGCACAATAAACACACTTTCCATATCCACCGTCAGATCAACATATTTAACGCACCAGATTATTTCTTACACTTCTTTAACACACTTCTTTTTTTATTTTAACGTTACCCTATATATATATATATTTATAACGTTATGAAAAAGTAACAAAATAATATATATTATTTTATACGTAAAATTATAAATTGAAATATATATATATATACTAGAAGGGTGCCCACGCGATATAAAGGGTGTTTTAACATAGACTTTAGTAATCTGATGGTCGGTTAATTTTTATATGTTTTAGTTCGTTTTTTATTTAGTTTTAATTGTTTATTCTAGAACTTTCGATACTTCATACGTGTATTATTGGTTTTCAGGTCACAGGCGTTAAAGTACTCAATATGGACCTGTTGTGAAACGGAATGAAGACCCGGGATGTCCAGCACGCGAAACGATGATCTTTATAGAAGTTTGCAGGTAACAAGACCCATCGCGGTACGCGATGGGCTTGCTGAGGACCCATCGCGTACCGCGATGGGTGATTAAGTGTCACACCCTCAAAATACACTAACGGAGTTTTACCGTCAGAGGGTGTGAACTAACAGGATCGGAATCATTAGTTATAATCAAACCATAAAAACATTAAGTGAAAATAAGTGCGGAAGCATAAAAACATAGACCAAGTGTTGCGCCACGCAGGACGACTTAAAAACCCACATAGTAACAGTTTAAAACAAGTTTGCATAATCAATAGTGTTCAAAACAATGCATGCTCCTATACCGCGCGCCCGCCTCAGCTACCTGAAAATAACATACTAAAAGTGTCAACACGAGGTTGGTGAGTTCACAAGTTTATATAAAACAAAGCGTTTAGCGTTTTGCGTTCAACGTTTTGCGTTTAGAGTTTTGAGTTTAGCGTTTTGCGTTACCAGATAGTGTTAAACCAATTATATATCGATAGGTAGCTAACCTATACAACAAGTATTACTAAGTGTTCGACACCGAAGCTGACTGTTTATCATGTGCCTTGCCACCAGGTCTATCCCGACCATGGTAATATGTTAGCCAAAATTACACCCACTCGACCTCCAGTCGAGCTTAGCGTTAGGTGGGGTTTGTCAAACCCAGTAGTACTACTCAACAGTGACTCGCTATTATCCAATATTAAACGGTTCGATGTGTAGGACTTCAGTTGTTTCGTTTGCCACTTAGCCTTTACAAGTGATATATAATCTACTAACAAAATCTAAAAGCGTTTTCGGAGTATGTTATCTCCCCCAAATGAAAAGCGTTTAAAGAGTTTAAAAAGGGGAAAGTGAAACTCACTGTTTGCGAAGAATTCCCAAAAACATGTCACCCAAGTGATGCGCGTCACCAAAAACTCTCACTAGCGTTCTATAACAACAAGGAGATTTTCTAAGAGTCGGAACTATTATCGAGTCTCTAGACCCGGCACATAATTCCTATGCACAAGATACGTTTCGTGTTTCGTTTGTGACTCGTGTGTGACTTAACAAGCACATTAGTGATACGTTACGTGTGTAAACAACTATTTACGTGTCAAGTGTTAATGGTGTACATTGCTAGCAATTACTCCCCGCAAGGGCAAATTTGTCAAAACATAACAATTATCTAGCAGTTAGCACGTTTCATGTATTTTTCACAAAGTTCAGCAGCTAGTTTCATCAAGACAGAATTTTACTTGAAAGATTACTCTATTCAACAGATCATAGCATCTCAATTAATTCACCAAAAATCATTACAAAAGCATACATGAATTAGGTTTCCAGAACATATTTTATTGTATTTTTATTCTACATATATTTCTCACAATGATCAAAACATTACAGCAAACTCACAGCAATCAAAATCATGCGCAACAGAATGTTATTTGTTATTCTCATTAAATAAAAAATCTAATTAATGCAAGACCAATTGGGTTAGGTTCTTAACTCAACAAGTTAACTTCCAGAAGTGGAACCAACCCATTTGGTCGTGTAGTTCATGAGATATGCTAATTACAAAACAACTTAACAGCAGGTCTCACAACTCAGATTTGCACTTCAGTTTTGTAGAATCATAAAGATTAAATTTTACTCGTCCAAAAATTACAAACTTGAACTTTATAGAAACTAGACTCAACATAGCACCCTGTAGTGTTAACAACATCGACCAATTTCCACATTAACATTTAGTTACAGTTGTCTAATCATAACTTACAATCTGTCTAGTACCAGTTTGACCTTTAATCACATTTAAATCGTTTGACCAACCAAAACACCTTCAAATTAGACGTGATTGGACTTTCTGAAAACTAGACTCAGAGTACTACCTTGTAGACTCATAATTAGCTCAGTTTGCTTTTATATTCAACAAGTTACACATCGTTCAAGTTTAACAATCACTGCTGTCAAAACTCAGCAAGCATAAACAATCATCTAACATGCATCCTAAGCATACGACATAACTCAACACATGTAATACACATAATTAATCATAGAAATCAGTAGTAACCTTCTAGGGTTTACAAACAATCAACGATTCATCAATCTTTCACCGTTCAAAATCACATATGATCATCAATATCAACAACCAATGCATAATCAATCATCCTCTAGCAACAATCAATCATAAGAACACGTAATACATGATATTCAATAGTTAGGGTTTCATAATTATACCTTAAAATGCAGAAATAACCAAGGAAACGTGAGAGGTGCTTAGAAACGAGTGTAGGATGCTCCGATTATGAAGAATGAGATCAAAACGGGTGTGATATGTGTGTGTGTGTGGCTGCCGATCGCAAAGAGAGGGGAGGGGGGGCTGGCCGTCGGGTAGAGAGAGAGAGAGGAGGGGTTAGGGTTTTATTAATATTATTAATAATAACATGTTACATCTAGGCCCCTCAACTTCTAATAATTACTTTTCTAGCTTAAATTGACTTGTTTGCATCTTGAGTTAACGTTTCATACAATGTTATCACATAACACATAAGTCTAACACATAATTATAACATAATTATTGTTTTAACGTTTTTCGTTTATTCACCAATGGTTTGCGTCAACTCGTTTGCGTTTCGGTGCAATTCCCGAAAGACTATACATGTAGTAATTGTCAAGCGTCATTTAAACCCTTAGTTTAAATGTAATGAGATATGCGTTATAGATCCAGTGATCCTAAGTTTGAATCGACGGAGTTTGAGTTAACGGAGTTAACCTGAAATTGACGAGTGTCACATTAAGTGATGTTGACTTTCTGGTCAATCGCGATACGCGATTAACCATTGAAGACCCCATCGCGTACCGCAATGGGGGGTGCAGACGGGAATTTTATGGTTAAATACTATTTTTCATGGGAAGAACCCTAACTCCGTTTTGACGAAGCAAAGACGATTCCAGCAGCTCCAAGAGGCAATTTCCACCACCATAGCTTGTGCCAAGACCTTCCGCATGATCCATATCATTTATATCGAAGATTCAATGATGTCAAGGCTCGGCTAATCTCCTAGAATCGCACCCATGATGTATAGTTTGTAATCTTTACAGTTTTTCTCATGTGATTAAGAACACTTGTGTATAATTATTGATGATTATTGATGTTTGGTATTTCTGTGTGTTCGGTCGGTTTAGGTTTACGTTGGTCTGAACGATCTGTTACCAGTTGCTAGATAATTAATCATATAACTGTTTGGTTAGATTGAATACGATAAAACATACATTTGCCCTTAACTGAGTCACACTGGCAAGGACTGATTGATAACCAGTGCTGTGTGTAAAGTGATTGTTGATGTCTAAGGTTTTGTCTGATTGATCAGTTTTTAGTTAATCGTTAATAATTAATCTGTTAGGTTGCATGAGATAACTGTAGGTTGCTTACTTGAATTCCCGGGTGTGATTTGCTTTGTTAACTGCTTAATACTCGTTTACTTGTTCGTTGCTTAGTTCTCTAAATTCACTTAAATTGCTTGTGTGATCAACACTAAATACTAGTACTTCATAATATTAAATCTGTACACGAATTGAATTGACCACATACTCCTTGTGATACGATACCCTACTTGCTCTAACTATTTAGTTTAGTTAGGTTTTTGATTGACTCAAACGACGGTAATCATAATCACGTAACATTTATGGGAGTTCATGGTTCAGTTTGAAACCTTACAACCGTTTAAATCAGTCATCAGTTAGGTTAAGGATTGTTTTTTTCTTTAACTTTTGGTTTCAATTTTCTACAGTTTAGCTACTATTTTCGATGACAAATAATCGTTACTAAAAGTTTGGCTCGCATGTTTAACTTAAACCATCAAAACCGGCTTTGAACACTCATACGTTACATGTTAATTATTTTAATTGAAAAAAATTCTAACAATATCATACTCAAATTAAATAGAATAAAATGCTCGTTTTTAAGGTGCAAAATTTTTAAAAAAGTATTAACGTACGAAAAGGTTATCTCGATTTAAAAATTCTGGGGGAAAGTTGGTTCAAAATTAAAATAATTAGTAACAAATAGTTAAAGGTGGGGGGCAAAACTGTAAGTATTCTTTTATTTAATAAAAGTTTAGACTAAAAAGTTGTAAATATATTAGATGAATTGAAAGTTCACGTGTGAATTTATGCTTAAAAGTCCATTTTCCCATTCTTTATTATGCTTTGTAGTTGTACCATGTGTTGATTATTTTGTAAATTACTTAAAACTAAGGCATTCTTAATTTGCTCATATATCCCTCATTATATATATAGTGTATATATATATATAATTTTAAAAAATAAAAAATAATAATAAATAGTAAATAAGCCGAGCTCGAGCCTATTCAAACTCGGCTTGGCTCGGTTGCACCCTGGAGTATTTTTTTTATTTAAAGTCCCAATAAATGTCAAAAAGTCTTTTGTTAGGTATAGCTACTTGCTATGTTTTTTGTGGTTGATTTATAAAATTTTCGTTCATCTTTCAAAAAAACTATCATAGTGGCTTTAGAAGGTATAATAAAGGCTTTAGAATGTATAATAAAGAAATTTTATGGGGGTTGCAAATGATGTTAGATTGGGTCAAGTGGGATAAAGTGGTCATACCAAAAAAGTTGGAAGGTCTTTACTTATGTAAACTAGAGGTGGTTAATAAAGCTCTTATAGCCAAATGGGTTTGGAGATATAAGTCGGACAACACCGGTTTATGGAAAAAAGTTATTGAAAGTAAAGATGGAAGCAGGAGGGGTTAAGCTAGAGATTATAGTATAGTAAAGTGGTTCCTTTCAACAATGGTATTTTAGGTGCGTCTAAAACGGTGACGAAAACTCTTATTTCGATGGAAGCAGGAGGGGTTAAGCTAGAGTATTTGTGTAAAGGCAGGGAGATGGGAACAATATCATATTTTGGTCAGATCTATGGTATGGTGATTGGTTACTGAAGGAGTCTTTTTCTAATCTGTTCTTGTTGGAAAAGAATTAAAAAAGTAAAATTAGGGAGAGAGTCTAGTGGTCAAACAATCAAATTGAATGGCAATAGAATTGGTGGAGGGCTTTAAATTCAAATTCTGAAAGATATGAATTAGAATTGGCTCTACAAGATGGAATTTTTTTTAGAAGGGGGGGGGGGGGGGATGTTGCAATTGAGTTGGCTGGGAGATGGGGAGTTGGTTGGGAGATGGTCCTGGCTCGTTCTCAGTCGGTTCAGTTAAAAAAGCCTTGGTACATTCTAGCTTCGAAAATTATCAGTTGACGACGGTTTGGAGTAAATGAGTGCCTCTTAAGTGCAATATTTTTGCGTGAAGAGCCATTTTAAACATGTTGCCGACGTTTGAAGCTTATATAAAGAGGAATGCTGGGGTTTAATCTTCAAATTGTGCTTTTTGTGATTCGAGGTTTGATTCGATTGAACATATCCTAATGGGATATTTTTTTCGCGTCTGTGATTTGGCAAAAGGTTAGCTCTTGGTGCAAATTACTTCCTATTTTTGATTTCTCGGTAGATGACGTTTTCAATTTGCACTCCAAAGTCACATAAGGAGACAAAGAGAAGAAGATTCTAAGGTATCGTAATTTCAGCTTGTTGGAGACTATGGAAAGCAATAAATGAAAAGGTTCATGAAGGCAAAAAAGCGAGTAATGAAGAGGTGTTTGGTGATATCAAGGCTTTGGGCTGTTTATGGATTAAAAATATATCAAATCTTTTCAATGATAGTTGGTCTATGTTACACCCCGCCAAGGAGGAAATGCGAGATGCGACGATCATTGTTCTCGCAGCCTTTGTTTATGCGAAAGCATTCCTAACAACGTATGTGATTCCAAGTTAGCTCCCTGAAAAACATACTTCAAAACGTCAACAAAAACTTAGTGAGTTCACGGGTTTATTGACACGACATAAATGATATATATTTGAAAACCTCAATAGCGAATAAGTGTAATAGTTCCGTTTGAAGGCAATTATACGTATATGAGTTTTATATGTTCGTAGTGTTCAATAATTTTCCCGAAAACATCAATGGTGTATAAATGTATATGTTCATATTATTTGACCGTTTTCCCGAAAACATTGATAATATATATATATATATTCATAATATTCGATCGTTTTCCTATGAAAACAATATTTACATTTATATGAGCACATGATAACCAAAACAAGCAAAAATAAAAAAATCGTAAACCTGTAGAGAATACGAATACTATGTAACTCCATGAGACATAACAAAACCTTGACCTGAGATCATTGCCCCGCTTCCCGCTAGACGGGTTACAATTTGGACAATATTGCTATCATTCGATCCTCCGGATCGGTGATTAGTGCGACTAACCATGATAAGGGGTGTCAAACCCAATAGTACTATTCAATATTCCCACGGCTAAATCCATACTTAGATAGGGGACTTCTTGAGCTCTTGAACCAAACACCTCATGCGCACATATAATAGAGCTTTGTTTTTGCATTATCATATAAAATAAAACTAGTTTGTTATTCCAAATAGAACAAATATACTCAAGCCTTGTTTTCGTTTTATCAAATAAAATAGAACTAGTATGTTTTTCCTCAAAATAGTAATAAAACAGTAAAAATGGAGTCGTGAGACTCACCTCATGAGTTGTAATCAATGAACGTCAGACATACACAATCCTGATGAACTACCGACCTAGTTATGACCTAGCACGTAATAAATTACTTTAATATCACGCGGATATTATTAGTGAGCAAAACGGTTTATGTAGCAGTTCACCTGACACGTTAGATTTAAGTTTACTGTGTTACAAATCGTTGGCGATTCTTTTTTAGTTTCTTTAATCTCGTATTTGTAACAAAAACATAATCCCTTTTTATATATATCATGAAACTTTATCGAAGAAATAAATATATATCACTTTATATACTTACTAGAAATTTACCCGGAGCGTTACGCCGTGCAGGTCGGTAAAATCTGGGTGCTGGTAAAACTCAAGCATTGTTGGTCTCGAGCGTTGAGATGATAAGTCGACGTGAAATTCAGTTGGTTTCTTATGATACCAAAATTAAAACAAAAATGGTAGTTGTTCGGTTTTTGTTATGGTGGTACTGGAACTAAAACAAAAGCAACTGACTTTACGTGAATTTGGTCGGTTTCTTTCTCATTTGTTACGGTACCAGAACTAAAATAGAAAATAGAAAAGAAAATTGGCATCCGCTCGGTTTTCGTTACGTTCGTTATGGTACTGGAACTAAAACAAAAAAAAAACCAAATGGCATCAAAACCCTAGCATTGTCAGTCCCGGATGTTGATGCAATGAGTGTACACGAACTTAGTCTATTTCCGTTACGTAAACAACAATTGACGTTAGATCAGTTCTCGTTACGTTCGTCATGCTACCAATACTAAAAAAAGAAAATCGATATGGTATGAACAAGTTTGGTGCCGCCACTTGGTTAACAGCACCAAACTTTTCTTTTATATATATATAATTAACCGTCATATACTATGACGTTACGTTTAAAGAATACACCCTTTTCTCATGGGATATGTTGTTTTCTTATTATAAATTAATGTAAGTGAGAACTTTGGTGCCACAAAAGCTTTTTAGGGATATGGCTTTGACTATTTATATATTTATTTTCAATATTTATTTAAATTGTTGAGTTGGTTTGAGTGTTGATGAAATGCTTCATAGTTCTTGTGATACCAATTGGTCCAAGTTCAAGTCCCCACACTAGCATTTTTTTTTTGGCGTTTTATTTGTTTATTTCTTTATAATATGAAACGTATTTTTTAAGTTTAGTTATTGTACATGTAATGAACCTAATTGACGCATCGAGTCGTTGTAATGCCAATGTTTTTGTTTTAATAATGTTAACTTAACGGAAATATTTTTGGGTTTAATTCTGAAACTTAACAGACATAGCTAATATCGACCAAATACAACGACTGTGTTTTATCCGACCAAATAAGCTTAAGAAGGTGATGTAGAAGATGACGGTCGTGTGTAGATTTTACGGGTCAGTAGAAACAAAGTACAATATCTTATGCACAATGTACAACCAACAATGCAGAAAACACCTTTGAAGCACATGTTACAATATTCCAAAGCACAAAGTCACCTGAAATTGTAATATTATAAATTTACCTATATTACATGTTTGCTCTACTTTTTTCTAATTGTTATGGTTAAGCCCTATAACCAAACCGAACAGAGTTTGCACACCCCTAAATTACATGAATGTACTTAAAATTTATCTATGTTACATGTTTGCTCTGCACCTTTCTAAAATCTATCTCTTCTAATAAAAGCCTACCACTTTTGCCACTTGTCAATACCATAACCCTCCTCATCTTTTTTAACCAATTTTTATACATGGTCCTTATCTTTTAAGTTATTTCAATATATGACATTAAAATTATAGGTTTATTCCAACTAAATTCGTTACTACATATAATAAGTATTCTCCATATGGATTGACAAGAGACGATTAGTCATTAGTGTTTATTATGGTTTATATTCAAAATAATAAACAATAAAAATTCGATTCATAATATGTGGAATGAGTAAAATCAACTTGGACTAAATTCTGATTCCTGATAACGTTAGCGGCTAAGGCTTAGCCTTTAATACCTAAAAATACGTATGATTTTAAAACTAAAAGTTTTCAGGTTGACCCGAAACCTAGAATTCGGATCCAAGAACCAACCCGAATTACTTCGGTTCGGGTTCTGGTTAGTATTTTCTTGGGTTCGAGTTTCTCGGGTCGAGTTAGTTTGGGTTCAGGTACGGGTTTTCTTGGGTTGGGTTTCATGTTACAGGTAAAAGTGACAACCCTACTTTCAACGAGTATATATAAGAATCACTACATTCACTTTATGCAACTTTAAATCTTATAATATTCTTCTAACTCAGAATAATCACTATTATTTGAACATGGTTTTAATGTTAGTATGTATTTTTCATTTTCCTGGCAATTACATTCATATGAGACAAACAAATCATTTTGTTATATTTAAATTTTCGGTTTTTATTTTGCTTGATTATACAATTATTAATTGTAAAATATAAAGTTAATTAAAACATTTGTCATACACAGAATATTAATAACAACAAATTTATCATGATCAGTCAATTTCAAATCGTAAAGATTCTAAGGATAATTATATCATCAAAGTACAGGTATATGATTTTTGAGATAATCATGTTTTTTTATAAACATGAGCATATATTCTCAAATGACATGATATTTTATATGTATGAATATTTTTTTTATTAGTATCATAGATATATATTATCATTTATCTAGAGTTGGTATGTACTTGGAGAACTTTTTTTGTCATACGAACAACTATATATGGCTATATAAAGAGTTATAAGCAGGCCTATATATTAATAGCTACAAGCAGACATGGACTAAATATTTTGATAAACAACTTATATATGCTAATACAATCACAAATGTAGTGTAAAAGAAAGTCTTTACCTATTTGTAACATATTTGTTTAATATTAGTTATGTAATTTATGTAATTTTAATTTAATTGTAATTGTATTAACAATATATGTCACACCCCGACCAAAGGCGGCGGAACATGCCGGGGTGCAACGATTGCTCATAAGCGCATGACGCTATTTAAAGCGACAATATTTAACAAACTCATTTCATTTCACAACATCGAAAATGTCACATAACGAAATATTCATAAGTCAAATTCAACAAAATATAACAAAATATAGCAAATCAAATATTGTTCATTTTTGCTAATATCCTAACGGTATTTGTGACGTTTTCTTCACCAAACTCCAAAATCAACCTAGATGCAAACCTGTAACATTTCATAAAATAAAGTTTATCAACACAAAGGTTGGTGAGCAATTCATAAGTTTGAACAATAGATATATAGTATGAAAAGCCACAAAACTAGTATACAAAACCATAAATAATAACTATAAACTTGGATAAATAGTTATCACTAACAAGTTAGCGACACCCAACTATAAGGGGTTGCCAAATAGTTTAGGATTTTATAGTTATCATTAATTGCATTACGTTAACGACACCTTGCCATGAGGGGTTGCCAAATGGTCTAGGATTTATAGTTCCACCATCCAAAAGCGATAAACACATAGGCAAATAAGCATAAAACACCAAATCGAGCAATTATTCAAGTAAAGTATACAACAACGTTTGTGGTTTAAGACCCAAGTATAAAACATTTAGTTTAGATAAGATGAAATGTCACCCCCAAAATAAAAGATATAAAACGGGGTATGAAGTAACTCACGTTCAAGTATAAAACTTGATCGGTAAAAGATGAATAACCGGATGGATGAAGTTTAACGAGCAAGGCCTAAATGACAATAAAATCTTGGATTTAGAATGGTTGTCTTGAAGATCTTTAAATAAAATAATTGTTGCAAAAAGTAAACAATTAAAGTTCAAGGTTTAAAATGTAACTATTTAAGAATTTATAATAACAATCCTTTAAAAACGTAAGTTTGCTCGAAACTGGGTTAAAGTATCTAACCTTAATATTTACTTAACCAATGTTAAGTAATAAGGTGGGAAAAATGCTAAAATGAAAGTTCCTTTGGGACAAAGATACTAAAACGGGTCTTTAACGAGTGTTCGGGTTGTCGGTTCGGGTCTTGACAAATGGTCAAACCCAAAGTCAACTTTCCAACATATTAATTGTTATGAGATAACTCATTAAAATATACTAACACTTAACCAAGTATGTAGATATATTGTTTAGAACTAACAACGCACGTTAAGCGAGTGTTCGGTTTTGTCGGTCCAAACTATTTGATGAGATCAAGTTGGATCCAACAATTCCAAGTACTTAAGAAAATAATTAAAATCAGTTTGTAAACTATTTTTAAAGAAATATACAAGTCTTGATAGTTAAAAACACACTTGTGTGTCTTAAGCGAGTAAAAGTATAGTTCGGTTTGGTTCGGTCTCCATCTCACAAATAGTTCATAGATGGTTTCTACATGCCCAAATATCATAGAACTTGTATATTGGTTTATAAATGAAGAAAACTTAAATTTTACAACTAAAAAGTTAACTACAAGTCTTTTAAGAAAAAGTTTCTGTTTAGTTCGGTTTCCATCTCCCAACGAGTTCATAGATGGATTCAATATGCTTAATATCAAAGAACTTGTAAAAATGATTTTTGAAACTCAAATCTAGCAATAAACATGTTTAAACAACTATTTTAACAAAACTAGTAAACAAAAGTTCGGTTTTCGGTTTGGACTAGTTTCGGTTAAACCGAGGTTAGTCTTATACAAACCCACACCATGGAACTTGTAAATAAGATGAACAAACTAAAAAGGGTTAGAAGTTAGTCATAAGTGATATGTATAATAAGTTATGTGTGTGTAAATATATATCAAGAACACGAAGTCCTCCATAAAGCCTTGCCTTATGACATTCGAAACTTAACCAACCGGAGTCGGTGAAGTAACAAATAAAGGAAACAAGGGGTGTGTATTATATATATGTTGTACCACCATATTCAAGTGTTAGTAATATTAGATGAACAAGTTAAAATGAAAGACTATAGTTAGTTGACCTTAAGAAATCAAAATAACAAAATGTTGAAGATGAATACTTGGATTTGAGAGAGATTTGGAGAAGATGAACAACCAAAATGGTGTATGGAGTCTTGCTTTTATAATGGTAAGAGTATGGTTCATACAAATAGGGTAAAGATGCATGTGATGGTTGAAATTGTCAAACAAGTTTTTGGTAAATGGCAATAATAGTCCCCAAAGTTTGGTTTAAGTCATTTTTAAAGAGTTTTAAGGACCAAAAAGAATGTTTTCAAGACCCAACAAGTGTAAAACAATATTGTAACATAAAATCCATTATTTTGATTATATCATAAGCTTTGGTTTACAAAATGGGTCGGTTTACATGATAAACGAATACAAAAACGAATACAAACGAGACCCGAAATTGACGAATGTCACAATATATAATCAATTTCTTGAATTTATTTCACTAAATGGTCAAAGTTTAAAATTTTCAACAATTACCCATGTAATACACGGACCTCAAACTAGTGATATATGATCGAAATACTTTGTTGCATGTAATATTGATGGTTCCTTAACTGAAAAACCGTCTATTTTTCTCGTTTACAAAAATTTTTGTAATCATGCACTACTTTTAATGTATGCATTATGTATTCCCAAGATGTGTCCTGTTTGTGTACATACGCTCACCTATACATATGAATATAATACAAAATGTCTTTATGAATAAATATATATTACGTACACATATATTTCCTAATTGTTCGCCCATCCAAAAATAAAAATATATAAGATTTTAAATATATATAAACGAAACCTCCTTAATTTCTCTTAAACCACCAAATTGTTTTATTTGTAATTAAATAGAGGCTTCTCAATGATTTGACACGAATTTACGGGTATGGGTCTCACCAAATCCAGATAGCCCCCTTAAACGGGTTATAACATATCATTAAATTAAAAATTAATATCACCAATATTTTATATGAAAATCCTATAAAATAGGGATATACTAAAAAATAAAATTTGATTTAAAAAATATTATTTGTAATAAGAAACAATTTTATAGTAAAGAGAAAAAATAAACGAGTCATGGGTGTCACCAAACCCAGATAGCTTTTAAACCGGGTTATAACATCTCATCTAATTGTGAAACCCTTTCATCATCAAACCCCAAGTAGATTATTAACTTTCTTACAATATATAAAACTAAAATCCAAAAAAATATATAAATATTAGAAACGGATAATGTAAAACAACTCCCGTAAAACGCCGTCAGCCGCCGTTAACCACCATGGTTAGCTGGATTTTGATCGTTTATAACCCAGGTAGCTTCGGGTGGTCCAGATCCAAGCTAAGGTGACCCTTAAACTCGTTTTTGATTGACTAAATACCCCATTAAATCTAGATCTAAATTTAAACGGCTCATTCGACATCCTAGGACTGCGGTGTCGGGTTCTAAAATGTTGGGTCAGCTGAGATAAATGATTTCTACCAAGTTTCATGCAAAACCAACTTCGTTTACCCGTCTTTTTCATGAACCAAACACTACTCGTTTTACCCAAAACGAACCAACTAAACCGTTTACTTTAAAGTTCATTAATTTATCAATAATCATGGCCCGTTCTATTATCCTACCAATTTTCATGCAAATCTGTACACGAAAAGTAAACCTTTTTAACAAAAATGTACATTTGAGGTTTATGTTCGAAATCACTCGAATAGACCAAAACTATATCAAACGAACTCGGAATTGATTGATTCAAGTGGCCACAGAAACGTCTCACCCCGATCTACAAATGCATCAGCTCGCCGTCGCCATAAAATGCCGCTATAGTCGCCGGAAAAGCTAAACACTTGCCGGAAAATTCCATTTTTTTGTTGTTATGGTTTTTCTGATAAAAACCGGACTTCCCGACCTCTGATGAAAGGCCCCGGTCCAGGTGCCTTACTTGGATGTTGGATTTACTCATAAACATAATTCTAAATATCAGAGTTAATTTAAACTTTTGGCAGAATTTATAACTTTAAACATAAATTACATAACCATTCAAATCCTTCCAAAATAAACAAACTGTTTTCTTTAAACATAATATAAAAAGTTATTTTAAAACATCACAACATTTTTCTCAAGATGCCCACTATCTTCAGTCCAATGCCATGTGTCTTCTTTCAAGTGAGATGCCTTAGCCTATTCACCTGCGTGCATACTAAAAGTCAGCTACGCTGAGTGAGTTCTAGTTAAGAAGACAACATACAATATGTTCACATACGTACATATATACATATCCGAAGATACATTCAACATACTTGACCTGTTATCATACATACATACATACATATGTACCTACGTATATGCGTACATATGTACATACATACATATGTACGTACATATGTATGTACGTACGTACATGCTTTCATTCTTTCTTTTATACTTTCTTTCTTACATAATTCATTATACTTTACATACATACCTATATGTTTTAAAGAGCCTTTCATCCTATAACCTCACATATATTATTAGGGTATGCCACCATCTTACCGTCAATTCATACATACCTTCCTTTCATTTTACATTTATATACTTTCATACATATCCTTAACATTTTCTATATCATTCATACATCACTCATACACACAATATTCACAAACATTCATATATCATAACTTACCACTTAAGGTAAGTGTATTAACTAATCACATCGAGTATGTACACAGCCTCGAAAACATAACAAGAAAATGAGGCTAGAAACTCATCTGGGCTCGGTTCCTTTCCGAGTTAATGGTAACTCCTCTCTTTAACTGGGGGCGGCTAACTGTATATCAATTACACGTATCAATTAACTATCACTACCCATATCGTATTTCTAGTTTAATATAACCCTCGACAAACAGGGGTCTGGGGGCAGCGCCCCTGGCAGCGGGGCCTAGGGGCAGAGCCCCTGGCAAAAGTTTTATTTTCATTAACTGCCCTTTACTAAAATTTCATCAAAAACCCAATTCTCATAAAATACTTAAGTAATAATTTATTCTGGGTAAGCACCATTCGCTATCCCATTCGTTATGAGGAATGATTCCATTCGTTATAAAGAATGGCTTGATCTGAGTCTTATCGGGATGAATGAATGAATAACGAATGACTAAGGCCATTCGTGATTTCTTTGAGGCGAATGAGAGGCTCATTCGTTATAGGAGCACACGAGTATATCTATAATGAATAGGTTTATTCTTTGTCTCATCTCGATGCACAAATTGATAACGAAAGTGTAAGATCATTTGTGACTCCTATAGAACGAATGGAAGGCTCATTCGTTACCAGAACATACGAATGTATCTTATTCGCTATGACTGCTTAACGAATGATCATCTATTCGTTTATTATAACGAATGGATAACTGGAATTATCCAATCTTTGACTCCAGTTGTCAAAGTCAAAATCGATATGATCAAAAACAGTCAACAGGCACCAGATTTGCAATTAACTTTCAAATCGCAATGAAACAACACACGTTTGGCATCATTTGACTCGTAAACCCAACGCCTACAAACCCCAATCAACCAAACACTTATACATCGCATTTTAATGGTGCATTTGTTCGATATATATAACCGGTTCTTTAAGCTAACAATTAGCCTATTAAACGTTAACGAATTTCAACGAGAATCGTCACATTTAATTTGTCTTTACCGTTTTTATAGATCTACGAATACTAAACGAGCCATGCATAAGTTTTCGTTATAAAACATACCTCAAATGAATCGGTTTTACGAACAAGATCTAGTATTGATGTATGTCTTGCTCGTCAAGATGCTCTAACACCCACGGGCTCAGGTCTTTTCCTTTGGATCTTGGTACGAGATAAAGGAGGGTGTTTGTGTGTGTTTTTGAGAGTGTATGGAGGCTAAGGATAAGAATGAGGGTTTTAGGGTTTAATGAGGTTTATGGGGTTTATATACCCTTAAGCCCATGGACCTAAGGCCCATCACCATCCCTTATTACATCTTTTTAATATCCAAGCCCACACTCTAATATATTATTTATATAAACTAAATACTAACACACCCTTAAGTACACGAAAAATTCTTTAGATATAGAAATAAGCAGGATGTTACATCTGATCGAAGATCTAATTGGTGGAAATCTTCAGTTATATGGCATGAACACTCGGTTAAAATTTGAGACTGATCCGACGGTTAGATATCTGGGAATCGTTGTGTCTTTGTGGGTGGTTTTCTCAAAAACAGGAATTTTGATAAGGAATGAGTTTGGAGGCTAGGATGGTTATGAATGAGATGGTGGCTACATTTCTAGGAAGAGGTAGGGATTCATGTTCAACTTTTTATCTAATGACACTTATTCCCCTCATACTTTAGATAATTACATTTATCTTCTTTAATTTAATTAAACACAATTCCTTTAAATACCGACGAAACTTGGGATGTTACACCTAGTCACTCTTAAATTATTCTCCACTTTAATTCCCTTAGAAAGTTACAAATTTTTAGAAAAAGTAAATTGCTTTAACATAAAACACATCTTCTAAGAAAATTTTTAATGAAATATCTTTATGATCAAGTTTTTTTCATTCACGGTTTCATAAGATTCATTTAAATAATTTTTTTACATAAATATGAAAAAAATGTATATGTAAGTAAATGGTAATAATTTCATATATACAAGTAACATAATCTACACATAACTCATGTTAACTTATTCAAATTGTTAGTTAATTTATATTCATCTACACGTAACCATGTTCACCAACACATGGCTTATTTTCTTCTACACAAATTATTGGTTACTTTTATTTACACTAACACGGAACTAAATTCACATACACATAACTCATATTTAACTACACATAACTCGTATATAGCTACACATAAAAATATTAATAAAAAAATAATTAAAATTACAAAAAAAACATGATTTTTTATACATTAAGAATATTTTACAAGTTTAATTTAATATTATCAATTGTATCTACAACTTTTGTTTGTGTAGGTGAATATTGTAACATGTGTATTTAAATACAAATGGGTAAGCTATAACATGAAGTAGTTTTGTATATGTAGGTTAACATTGTGATATGTGTATATTCATATATGTGCTGTGTATGTGGTATTTCAAATCGTGTATATTAAATTTTATTGTGTGTAGGTTCATATATGTACTGTGAAGGTGTATTTTAAATTTTGTATGTGTAAATCTTATCATGCATAGTTTTATATATGTACAATGTAGGTGGTATTTCGAATTGTGTACGTGTAAATTTTATCTTGTGTTAGTATATTTGTATGTGGTATTTCGAATTATGTATGTGTAAATTTTATTGTGTGCAAGATCAATTGTATATTATGTAGGTTTTTACGAATTTTGTATAAAATTAAAATCTTCCTAGATTTGGTTAAGTTAGAAAAATTATGACGAATGAATTAATCATAAATTAAAAATACAAAAACCAAACAAATTAGAATAAAAATTAGTTTATTAGTTATATTTGTAGAAAAATTGGTCAAGACCTTTTTTGATAGATAGAACTAGCTATATTATAATATTATTTAGATTAAAAACAAAAAGATGTGTAACTTATCCCAAATAGTTGTTACTTTTCATGCATGAAAAAAGACTTGTACTAAAATGCCACTTCAGTTAAAATAAAATATAAATAAAAGAAAATTTATGATTGGTTGTAATGACTTCTTGCACTAAAAGCACTTCTAAAATGAACCTAATCCTAACATTTTCAAATCACTAAATACATATATTAACATATGTTTTTATGAAAATGTGTTGGTTTTAAACAAAATGAGATATCTTTTAACAAAATTAGTTTATGATAATTATTTTCCCGAAACGCAAAATACTTAGAAAAATACCCCAAATTTTGTATAAAGTAAAATTTTAAACCAAATTAATGTTTATAAGTAAACCTTGTATATAATATCTTATACAAAATTATATATACTTTATGTCCACCTTTCATCAAAATAGACAGAATGTCATTTATGTTTGTACTCAATTTCACTCGTTGTCCTTTATCTTTAAAATTGACTTGTTTTGTACTTTAAGATTTCAAATGCTACATCGTTTGTCCTTTGGCCTTAAGCCATTTAGTTTTTCTCATTAAGTCAGGTCATGTGCATTGCACTTGAGGGTATATTGGTACTTTTACCAATTTAATTAATTTTTTTAATAATAATTAAAATAATATATCATATAAATTAACATCTCAGTCTTTCTTCTAGAACTCATCATCAACCCCACTACCATTCAACCTCCGGTCACCTTAGCCCACCACTACCAGCACCCACCATTGCCCACCTCCACTGGTCACCTTCTCTCTCTCTCTCTCTCTCTCTCTCTCTCTGTCTCTCTTACTAAACGCGCGCGCGCGCAGACACACACACTCTCTTGTCGGTATCCACCACCATAGCACCGCCAGATTTAGGTCATACAACAAAAAAAACCAAGTGTGTCGGATCTGAGTCAGTGCTGAAATCAACAGATCTGATCGGATTCACGGTCATCCTCTTTAACCCCTAATTTCCCCCTTTTTCCCGCCGCCACTTATTGTAGCTTTTAAGACCTTCAGATCTAAATTAGAGTTTCGAACATAGGGGAGGGGGCTGAAGAATGTGGTGGTCGTGGTGTTGTCGTTTTCATCCTCGCCGATATGCCGTCGTTACGACTTGGTAATGGTGATAATTTGAGGTTTTTGATTAGACAGAATTACATAAATTGTCACACCCCCATCTAGGGCCTAGGAGCATGACTACAGTTGGTACCACAATTGTAAATTAAATCAGAGTTACGTGTGTAAGCGGAAGACTTTATAAAACTTTAAGGATCAAAATGTAATATATTCAAAAGACGGGATTATAAAATACCCGTTTAAGTTGTTAACAAAACATTACTTGTTTATAATTACAAACCACCATTTTAGTTATATTAAGTTTACAAAATAAATCCGAGCCATCGGATATCATAGCACTTCGTCACTCCGAGCGCTATTCTTGTTCACCTGCAAAATGTAATAAAATACGTCGGCAACGAATGCTGGTGAACATGCTGACGCTAAAATAATTTCTTTTACTTTATCACCCCTCGAAACTACACCTGCCTCGGCCCATCGTGGCTTAGGAATAACAAAGTCAAAACAACACAATTATAAATTTGAGCCTCTACACTAGGTCACCTCAGCAAAAACCGCAGTGTTCGACTTAGTTAAGTACCCGTAAGTATACACATGGTCGTGCTTCCTATAGGAAAGCGTCCTACGACCAAGCGTGGTGCGATGTGCCCACCGCGTACTACCACATATGTAAGGATCCAGACACACATATACTACAGCCTGAGGGCTAGGCTTATACTATTATTTATAACGGTTTTAGGAACACATAGTTCCTTGTAAACAATTTTCATATAACATGCTTGACTCATTTGAAAAAAAATTTATAAAAGTTTGGGGGCGTATTCACCTTTTCTCTTTGGGATCGGCTTCAACACCGTCCGAGGGTCTTTCCCTTGCTATCTTGCACCTATAGTACGAGTATAACCATTTGTTAGTCGGATATACAATCCGGCTTAAGACCTTTAATCTTATTTTATATCTCTACCTTGAAAAACCTTTGGTTTATAAATCTCTTTTACTTGAAAACCTTTAGTTTAAAAGTAATTTATAAACCTTTAGTTTATATATAAAACCCGACGTTTCTTCTTCTCTAAGAAACGTATTCTTTTCTTTTATTATTTAAGAATACTCATTATTACTTAAATAATATTTTCATAACAAAGAATATACATATGCACTTACACACATATATACATATTTACAATTCAATCTTTTATTCTTTTCTTTTTTATGTTTAATTTTCTTTTATCGAGGTATCGAGTATAACCTCGACTTAAGGCTTAAGCCTTTAATATAATTTTATATTATATTCATTTGTAGTTACGCCTAACCTTGTTGGCGTTTTAGAAACCCTAGGAACTTGAGCAGCACTCCAACACCACTTGATCAACGTTCCTCCTTGTCGTCAAACACCAATCTTTAACACTCGTTGGCACGTTTCTCGAGACTCATCGCCATGATGACAAACGCCTTCTTGGTTGTATGTGGGTGAAGGGTGGCATGCACTTCGAGGAAATGTTGACACGGAAATCGAGGATCGGACACGTTTATCGAGGGATTGTGGCACGTTTATCGAGGTGGATCGAGGGTATGGCTTATATATTCTAGAGAGAGGTTAGTGAGATGATTGAGAGCTGATTTTGATGTGCCTTGAATGAGATCCTGGACCTGCTATTTATAGACATTTTCGGGGGACCATCGCGGTACGCGACGGCCTTCAGGGAACCCGTCGCGTATCGCGACGTAGCCCTGGTGAATCACCACGTAGGTCTGCCACGGGGCGACAAGTGGCAGACGTTGCGCCACGTGGCGGCCGTGTTGCCACGTGGTGACACGTGGCGGCAGACGATGCCACCGTGTGCCACGTGGCACACGTGTCTCAACTTGTCAGACACCCCATCGCGATACGTGATGAGTCTCTCTTCTGATCCATCGTGTAGCGCGATGGGTCAGGAAATCAGAATTTTCATTTTTAACCTTGAAGTTTGGAATTTGGCAGAATTGATCCCTAGACTTTTGAAAACTTGTCATTTTTGGCTCAAAATTTCAATGATGTTACGTCCTCCCCACCTTGAAATAAATCTCGTCCTCGAGATTACTTCACAAGAATAAGTGGGGGTATTTCTTTCTCATTTCCGAATCTAATTCCCATGTATATTCGGGCCCTCTACGCGAGTCCCATTTTACTTTCACAATTTTCAAAGTTCGTCGTTTAAGTTTCTTTGTTTTTGAATCTTCTATTTGTATTGGTTTTTCGACAAATTTTAAGTTTTCATTAATTTCAACATCTTTTAACGGCATAGAAAGTTATTCGTCGGTCAAGCATTTTCGCAGATTTGAAACATGAAATACATCGTGTATTCCTTGCATTTCCTCGGGCAGTCGCAAACGGTATGCAACCGTGCCGATTCGTTCAAGTACCTCAAAAGGTCCAACGAATCGAGGACTCAATTTTCCTTTCTTACCGAAGCGAACAACGCCTCTCCAAGGCGAGACCTTTAATAATACCTTGTCACCAACATTAAATTCTAACGGTTTACGACGGACATCAGCATAACTCTTTTGGCGATCATGTGCCGTCTTAAGTCATTCTCGTATTTGGAGAATCTTATCGGTGGTTTCTTGGACTATCTCAGGTCCAGATAATTGATTATCTCCGGTTTCAGACCAACACACGGGCGTTCTACACTTACGACCATATAACGCCTCAAATGGTGTAGCTTGAATACTTGTGTGATAGCTATTATTGTACGAGAATTCCATTAGGGGTAAGTGGTCATCCCAACTTCCACCTAAATCGATCACACAAGCTCAGAGCATGTCTTCCAATGTTTGAATTGTCCTTTCGTTTGCCTATCAGTTTGTGGATGATAGGCGGTGCTAAGGTTTAACTTTGTACCGAGTGCTTGTTGGAAGCTTTTCTGAAAGTGAGCCGTAAAACGACTGTCTCGATCAGAAATTATAGACAGCGGTACTCCATGAAAAGCAACGATGTTGTTCACATAAATACGCGCTAGTCTATCCTCTGAGTACGACTCATTGATGGTATGAAGTATGTGGATTTTGTTAATTGATCCACAATCACCCAAATAGCATTGTGTTGTCGAGTCGTCTTTGGGAGTTTTGTAATGAAATCCATAATGATTAACTCCCACTTCCATACGGGAAGTTCGGGTTGCTGAAACAGTCCCGAAGGCTTTTGGTGTTCAGCCTTGACTTTCAAACATGTCAAAAATTTCGCAACATGTGAAGCGACATCTCTTTTCATCCCATTCCACCAGTAGTTCGATTTGAGATTACGATACATTTTGTCACTACCGGGGTGCATCATATACTTGGACTTACGGGCTTCGTTCAAGATTTTCTCACGCAAGTCCCCAACGATGGGTACCCAAATTCTATTGCCGAGTCTAAGGATACCATCGTCACCCTTGACTAGCGAGTCAATGGTGCCGTTACGTTTTTCATCGGAGATTTAGTTTTCGTTGATCACTTGAGTTTGAGCAGATTTGATTTGTTCGATGAGATCGATTTGGAGTTCTAAACGCAACGCTCGAACTCTTTTGGGCTTCTTATGTGCTAAAAACAGTCAATTAAATATTAACTAAATTAAACAAGTAATAAAAACTAGACCTAAGACTCAACTAAACAAAACACCGGCAAGTGAACCGGTCAATTGTACTAAGCAAAGTAAGTCCGGAATATCGAACCCAAAGGACTCTATAAATTAAGTAAATTAACTAATTAGACTCGACTTACGACACGACTATTTATTATTAATGTAAGCAAGTAAACGAGAAATAAGCAACCAAACACAAGATCGGAACCAAACAGAGAAGGAATCTACCTAGGTAAGAATCCCATGCATCAACAATCATCAAGCAATGGACAAATAACATGATTATGGAAACTGATTTCTAAACGTATTCATCTAACAAACCCTAAGGACCTTTGACTGAATCAAATGAAATCCCAAAGAACAATTATTAGATTATTAAGCAATCAGTATTATTGATTTTCTCAAATTCATCAATTAGGGTTAATTAATAGTATCTAAAGCAAGCAATCTTACGAAACACTAAACCCTAGATAACTTGATAAGCTAACATGACATCATGAACATGGATCAACACAATAAGCAAGAATATTGTCACTAACTATCCTAGCATGCAATTGACCAAGACACATGAACAACTCCTCACCTTACATCTATTGGAATTTAGCAAAACATTTAAAACCCTAACCAACTATCAACAAGCTTCTATGATCTAATAGGCCTATTCAACCATAATAATCAAAACACCAAGTAAAGATTAAACATGAACCCTAAGATCTAAAGAACACAATCAATAGAAAACAAGATCCATGTGAAGCAATAGTTAACAATCAATCAAGATAATAAATACTTATACGCATCATGAAAACAAAATCAAGTCTTTTACTATTAAATCAACGAAACCATAATCAAAGAATAAGTCCAAAACAAGAATCAAGTCTTAAACATGTTCATCAAACCTAGGTAGACATGAAGTCTAGCCTAGCATAGTTAAAATCAAAGACAAATAACTAAACTAAAGAACCAAGGAAAACATCATAAAGATTTATGAACTAAGGTAATGAAAAAGAACGAAATAACCCATCTTAATCGACCCTGAACGCTTGGATGAAAGCTTGAAGATCTTCCTTGATTACTACCTCCAAATAATCCTTCAAAACCTTGGAAAATCGGCTACCAAAGTCCCCCAATCGGATTTGTATGCAATAGTATATATATATAAACGAACTGGGCTTGGGCTTGCGAAGATGGCTGACCAGAAGGCCTAGGCGCCCCGCGACCCTTGGCTCCGCGCGGCGCGGCGCCCTTTTTTTGCTGACGAGAAGGCCTAGACGCCCCGCGGCCCTTTGTCTTCGCGAGGCGCGGCGCCCTCAAAAGGTGGATTCCGGATTTTTCTTTTTTGTTTATTTATTTGTTGCTAAATCTTGTTAATTATCTCCCTTGAATCCCAAGCAACACTCAGAACCTTCTAGACCTTCTTTTCCTTGACTTTCAAACCACCATCTATATGCAAATTAATCAAAACTCGTAAGTGAACTAATCATGTAATCAATGACGAGCAAAACGAGCATAAACTTCTCATAAAATGATAGAAAGAATTAAGTTTAACGTGAAAGACACCAAAAGATTTAAAACATGAAAAGCATACAATACTTGACTCAAAACTTAAATACATAAAAGATAAACGAAACTCGAACTAAAACCAACTCAAAACATTAAATATACAAAACTTTATAGGGGATCCAAGATGTATAAATACATGTATATCAGCTTCTTGTGTTCCTTATGACTTAAGGCATCAGCCACGATGTTGGCTTTGCCTTCATGGTAAACAATCTCACAATCATAGTCACTAAGTGTTTCCATCCATCGCCGTTGGTGCATGTTAAGCTATTTTTGATCAAAGATATGTTTTAGACTTTTGTGATCGGTGTACACGGTAAATCTTACCCCATAGAGATAGTGCCTCCATAACTTAAGTGCGAAGATAATGGCACCTAACTCTAGATCGTGAGTCGTATAGTTCTTTTCGTGTACTTTGAGTTGACGAGAGGCGTAAGCGATTACTTTCTTACGTTGCATTAGTACACATCCCAAGCCGGAGTGAGATGTGTCACTAAATACTACAAAGTCCTCAGTACCTTCTGGCAAGGCCAGTATAGGTGCTTGGGTAAGCTTTTGTTTAAGTATATCGAATGCCTCTTGTTGCTTTGTTCCCCATTCATATTTGATGTTCTTGCGAGTTAAAGAGGTTAGGGGAACAGTGATTCGGGAAAAGTTATCAATAAACCTACGGTAATAGCCGGCCAAACCTAAGAAACTACGGATCTCGGTTGGCGATTTTGGGATCTCCCACTTAGAGATAGCTTCAATCTTAGCAGGGTCGACTTGAATACCGTTGACGTTGATGATATGACCAAGAAATTGCACTTCGTGCAACCAGAACTCGCATTTCGAGAACTTGGTGTACAACTTCTCGGTTCTAAGAATTTCAAGAAAAGTTCGAAGATGGATTTCATGATCAGCCTTTGACTTAGAATAAATAAGTATGTCGTCGATGAATACGATAAAAAATTTATCCGAGTAAGGCTTGCAAATACGATTCATCATGTAAATGAACACAGTTGGAGCATTAGTAAGTCCAAACGGCATGACCGTGAACTCATAATGTCCATACCTTGTTTGAAAAGCAGTCTTTGGGATATCCTCGGATTAGACTTTGAGTTGGTGATAGCCGGAACGAAGATCGATTTTAGAAAAGAAGCTAGCACCTTCAAGTTGGTCAAAAAGATCATCGATTCGAGGGAGTGGATAACGATTTTTGATTGTGACTTTGTTTAACACACGATAATCGATACACATACGCATAGATCCATCCTTCTTCTTGACGAACAAAATTGGTGCTCCCCAAGGTGACGAAATCGGTCGAATGAAGACTTTCTCCAGAAGCTCATCGAGTTGTTTCTTTAACTCCTTCATCTCGGTTGGCGCTAAACGATACGGAGCTTTGGCGATCGGAGCAGTACCGGGGATGAGATCGATCCTAACTCTACTTCGCGATCGGGAGGAATTCCAGGAAGTTCATCAGGAAAGACATCAGAAAATTAGGAAACTATAGGAACGTCTTTGATTTCCTTTGGCTTGGACTCTTCAGTGACGTAGGCCATGAATGCGAGGCATCCTTGATTCAAACATTTGTTAGTCCTAGTCATGGAAATTATGCTAACTTGGCCAGCGTCTTTGTCCCCTTCAATTCGAAACGTTCATTTATCAGGGGCTTGAAGTTCAACGGTTTTGCTATTGCAGATGATACGGGCATGGTTATCAGATAACCAATCCATACCAAGTACAATATCAAAACCAGCAAGTGTCATTGGTAAAATCGAATAGGCAGAATATAACCAGCTAAGTGAATTTTTCCGTTTTCAAGGGCTTCGGAGATCTTAACGATTTCACCACTAGCAGTCTCGACGCTTAGAATTTTATTTAATTTTATTAATGGTTCATTTAATAGACTACAAAAGCTATAATCTATAAAACTTGAATTAGCACCCGAATCAAATAAAACTCTAGCATAGGTGTTGTTGACTAGAAACGTACCGGTAATGGTTTCCGGCATGTCAGCGGCTTTCTTTGTGTCGAGTACAAAGACTCGAGCATTTCCCTTCTTGTTCTGGCCACTTCCACCCGCACCACAAGTCGCGGGTTTGTTCTTTGGGCACTCGAAGCTTAAGTGTCCCATCTCCTTACAGTTGTAGCATGTCATCTTCTTCTTCCAGCAATCAACAGCCGCATGACCCGTACGGTTGCATGACTCACAAACTTTAGGAGGCGGAGCAAAATTGCATCGACCCTTGTGGTGTCTCCTACATGTCTTGCATGGCGTAGCATTTGAATTGAATCGACTTTGGATTACGCCTTTGCCTTTGTAGTTGGTGCTTCCTCCAGCTCTCCCTTGAGCAGTTGTTGTTGAAACCATCTTAGCTTCTTCCTTATTGCGGACCAGACTGCCCATAATAATAACCAGCTAACTCCATCGCAGAGTCAGCGGTTTGAGGTAGGTGAGACCTCACCATGTCGCGGATTTCCCGCGGTAGTCCCCAAATGTACCGAGTGACTTTGCTGGATTCAGGATTCACCAGTTGGGGAACCAGACGACAATATTCGTGAAACTTGGTGTTGTATTCACGAAGATTCGTCCCCACGACCTTAAGATTGAGAAATTTCGTTTGGATTTGGTCGGTTTCATGCATGGGAAAGAATTTTCCCATCAGTATCACCTTGAACTCATCCCATGTCAGGTTATACATCACTTCTCTCCCCTTACTCATGATCATTGTATTCCACCACTCGAGTGCCTCTCCTTTGAACATCAAGGCAGAATATTGGATCTTTTCCTCATCAGAACATTTGCTTATTATCACAATTGTTTCCATTTCCTTAAGCCACCTCACGGTTGGGATGGCTCCTTTGTCTCCATGGAATTCTTTTGGCCCATAATACTTGAAGTCTTTGAACGAACATCCACCGATTTTGAGTTTCTTGAACTCTTGTCTAACCCCACAATCAACGTTGGACTAATGAACACTCTCCTCGACATGAGAAGGTTTTGGACGGGATTTTGCGGATCTTTGAGAAGGATTAACAGATCAGGAATGTTTGGATTGCCTAGATTGCGAATGTCTAGATTGAGATCTAAATTCAAATTCTTCCATAACTGCTTTCTTAATCATCTTTTGAATTTGGCTCATATATTTATCGGGAATAGGTTCTTCTTGTTCTTTCTCGGGACCTTTTCCTTTTTCTTTTATTTCTTTTTATTTCCTTGCATTCTCGTTGTTATTACTTTGTTCAGACATTTTTCTTTTTAATATTTCTTTTATATCTGAAATTTAAACAACGTTTTCTTTATTAAACATATATTTTATTACACATTTATATATATATATCACAAAAGGATATATATATATATTTATTCCATTATACATATACATATATATATATTATTTGATATATATATATAGATCATCCTATCTTTATTTCAACAACGTTTCAACGTTCTTGTTACATACATATTTCATATAGCACACAAGACTATATTACACATATCTTCAAATTGCATTCTTCTTCACCATCTTCAATCTTTCAAGAACTTCTTCACCACTTTTGTTAACTTGTTGCACTTACGAAGGAGTGTCTTTCCTATTTTCTTCTTTTCCTCTTCTTCAATAGCCACCTTCTTCCTCCAATCATATGTTTTGTGCAGAGTGCGGTCCAAGTGTTCTTCATATGACTGTGGGACTTCGTTGGGGTATTCATATTGTGGTGGTGGGACGCGGTAACCCAATGTCACCATCTCGTAATGATTTCTTGGTTCTAGATACAGAACGTAAGTCATGTCGGATGAAAGGTAAAGGTAAGTTTTGGCAGCTTCATTTTGTTCTCGAATCTCATTAGCTTGCTCTTCAATTGATGGAATTTTCCTTGAAATGATGGGAAGCTTGATGAAGCTTGGTTCCTGAGTTTCTCGAGATATTGAACATATGGATCAACAGAATCGTAGCTTGGGTTTTGGGAAGTGAGTGATCCATCCATTGATGTTGATATTTCATTGGGATTATCAGGATGCTCTTCTTCCGGTTCAGACTCTTCCTCATCCTTAGGATCCTCCTCTTCTTTGGGGTCCACCTCATCATCATCGGGTTCTTCCTCTTCTTCAGGTTCATCCTCTTCCATTTGCTGAATGATTTCATTGTTTATCGGGTGCATCTGGAAACTTTCATAGGGCATCATTATCCTCATTTTAGGTTTGCGGGACAGCCCTCCATTATTGTTTGGTTGAGAGTTGATTTCATTGAAAGTGGAGCTTCCGATATGCCATCGTCGTTGATCGGAGTGGCATTGCATCCAGTCGGAGGATGGGGATCTTGGTTCTTCTTTGATGGGTAAGTTGGAAAGGAAAGCATAGGATGAGTGTGGATTTGGTGGTAGGTATCCAGTTGGATAGTATTGTGGTATCTCTGATGGTTGGTATTTGGGGATCTCCGATGGATGGTACGTCGGTACTTCAGAGGGATGGTACATTGGTATGGTTGGTGGATGGTAGCTAGAGTGCCTTGGTGGTTCAATTCTTTGTTTCGGTGGACTTTCGAGAACGTCTATTGGGTAGTGTTTACTTCCGGGGTGGTATACTGGGTTGGTTAGGTCATGTTCCACATCTTGGTCAAAGTACTCTTCATAGTAACCATCACTCATGTTATCTTCAGGGTAAAGTTCAGCGATTCCAGCCTCTTTAGCCTTGCGCACATAATTCTCCATATGAGTCTTGAATGACATCTATTATGGGTGGTTTAGAATATGGAGGGAAAGAAAAGTTTACCAGCCTATCTTATCCCTAAAACACATAAACAATTATTTCCTATACTTGGATCGAAGCTTGGGTATTGTTTTATGATACCTAATTCGCTAAGATCGATGGCTCGGATACCAACCTGTCACACCCCCATCTAGGGCCTAGGAGCATGACTATAGTTGGTACCACAATTGTAAATTAAATCAGAGTTACGTGTGTAAGCAGAAGACTTTATAAAACTTTAAGGATCAAAATGTAACATATTCAAAAGACGGGATTATAAAATACCCATTTAAGTTGTTAACAAAACATTACTTGTTTATAATTACAAACCACCATTTTAGTTATGTTAAGTTTACAAAATAAATCCAAGCCATCGGATATTCATAGCACTTCGTCACTCCGAGCGGTATTCTTGTTCACCTGCAAAATGTAATAAAATACGTCAACAACGAATGCTGGTGAAATGCTGACGCTAAATAATTTCTTTTACTTTATTACCCTTAGAGACTACGCCTGCCTCGGCCCATCGTGGCTTAGGAATAACAAAGTCAAAACAACACAATTATAAATTTGAGCCTCTACACTAGGTCACCTCAGCAAACACCGCAACGTTCGACTTAGTTAAGTACCCGTAAGTATACACATGGTCGTGCTTCCTATAGGAAAGCGTCCTACGACCAGGCGTGGTGCGATGTGCCCACCGCGTACTACCACATATGTAAGGATCCAGACACACATATACTACAGCCTAAGGGCTAGGCTTATACTCTTATTTATAACGGTTTTAGGAACACATAGCTCCTTGTAAACAATTTTCATATAACATGTTTGACTCATTTGAAAACAAGTTTATAAACGTTTGGGGGCGTATTCACCTTTTCTCTTTTGGATCGGCTTCAACACCGTCCGAGGGTCTTTCCCTTGCTATCTCACACCTATAGTACGAGTATAACCATTTGTTAGTCGGATATACAATCTGGCTTAAGACCTTTAGTCTTATTTTATATCTCTACCTCGATGAACCTTTAGTTCATAAATCTCTTTTACTTGAAAACCTTTAGTTTAAAAGTAATTTATAAACCTTTAGTTTATATATAAAACCTGACGTTTCTTCTTCTCTAAGAAACGTATTCTTTTTCTTTTATTATTTAAGAATACTCATTATTACTTAAATAATATTTTCATAACAAAGAATATACATATACACTTACACACATATATACATATTTACAATTCAATTTTTTATTCTTTTCTTTGTTATGTTTATTTTTCTTTTATCGAGGTATCGAGTATAACCTCGACTTAAGGCTTAAGCCTTTAATATAATATTATATTATATTCATTTGTCGTTACGCCTAACCTTGTTGGCGTTTTAGAAACCCTAGGAACTTGAGCAGCACTCCAACGCCACTTGATCAACGTTCCTCCTTGTCGTCAAACACAAATCTTTAACACTCGTTGGCATGTTTCTCGAGACTCATCGCCATGATGAAAAACGCTTTCTTAGTTGTATGTGGGTGGAGGGTGGCACGCACTTCGAGGAAATGCTGACACGGAAATCGAGGATTGGGACACGTTTATCGAGGGATTGTGGCACGTTTATCGAGGTGGATCGAGGGTATAGTTTATATATTCTAGAGAGAGGTTAGTGAGATGATTGAGAGCTGATTTTGATGTGCCTTGAATGAGATCCCGGACTTGCTATTTATAGACATTTTCTGGGGTCCCGCGCGGTACGCGACGGCCTTCAAGGCACCCGTCGCGTACCGCGACGTAGCCCTGGTGAATCACCACGTAGGTCTGCCACGTGGCGACACGTGGCAGACCTTGTGCCACGTGGCGACACGTGGCGGCCGTGTTGCCACGTGGTGACACGTGGCGGCATACGATGCCACCGTGTGCCACATGGCACACGTGTCACAACTTGTCAGACACCCCATCGCGATACGCGATGGGTCTCTCTTCTGATCCATCGCGTAGTGCGATGGGTCAGGAAATGACAATTTTCATTTTTAACCTTGAAGTTTGGAATTTGGCAGAATTAATCCCTAGACTTTTGAAAACTTGTCATTTTTGGCTCAAAATTTCAATGATGTTACATAAATTGTCATTTATGTATGGATCCAATTTCACTCCTTATCCTTTATCTTCGAAATGGATATGTTTTATTCTTTACCTTTACAAATCCAACAGTGCTGGTCATTTGGCCCTAACCTAGTTAATTTTTCTCGTTAAATTAGACAACAAATGAGAGCATATTGGTCAATGTATCTATTTAACTAAAGGTATTTATAAAAAAGAAGGAAACGAATTAAATTACTCACCACTACCAGCAACCACCACTGGTCACCTTCTCTCTCTCTCTCTCTCTCTCTCTCTCTCACTCACTAAACGCGCACTCACACACACACAAACACTCAATCTCTTGTCAGTATCCACCACCATAGCACCGCTAGATTTAGGTCAGACAACTAAAAAAAAACCAAGTGTGTCGGATCTAACGTCAGTTGCAGGAAACAGCAGATCTGACTGGATTCCCTTTCATCCTCTTTAACCCCTAATTCCCCCTTTTTTCCGCCGCCACTTATTGTAGTTTTTAAGACCTTCAGATTTAAATTAGAGTTTCGAACATAGGGGAGGGGGCTGAAGAATGTGGTAGTCATGGTGTTGTCGTTTTTATCCTTGTCGATATACTGTCGTTACGACATGGTAATAGTGATAATTTGAGGTTTTTGATTAGAAAGAATTACATAAATTGTCCTTTATGTATGCATCCAATTTCGCACTTTATCCTTTATCTTTCGAAATTGATATTTTTCTTCTTTACGTTTACAAATTCAACAGTGTTTGTCGTTTGGCCCTAACCTAGGTAATTTGTCTCGTTAAGTTAGACAACACGTGCTGGAAAATTGGTCAATTTATCTATTTAACTAAAAGTAATTATAAAAAAGGAAACGAATTAAATTACTTACCACTACCAGCAACCACCACTGCCCACCTCCATTTCTCACCTTCTCTCTCTCATACTAAACGCGCGCGCACGCACACACACACACTCACTCTCTTGTCGGTATCCACCACCATAGCACCGCCGTATTTAGGTCATACAACCAAAAAAAACCAAGTGTGTCGGGTCTGAGTCAGTTACCAGAATCAGCAGATCTGATCGGATTCACAGTCATCCTCTTTACCCCTTTTTTCTGCCGCCACTTATTGTAGTTTTTAAGACCTTCAGATCTAAATTAGAGTTTCGAACATAGAGGAGGGGGGCTGAAGAATGTGGTGGTCGCGGTGTTGTTGTTTTCATCCTTGCCGAGCTTGCGTGAGTCTTTTCTTTAACTCCTCAAAATCTTCTTCTTGAAACTTTCCCCAACTGAATACTAACGACTTTCGGGTCATACCGGTCAGTGGTGCGGCTATCTTGGAGAAACCTTCGATGAATCTCCTTTAGTAGCCAGCTAACCCTAAGAAGCTTTGTATATCAGTCGGATTCTGTGGAGTCTTCCAATTCGTTATCGCCTCAATCTTAGCTGGGTCCACGGTAATCCCTTCAGGATTAATCACGTGACCTAGGAATTGCACTTCTCACAACCAGAACGCGCATTTCGAAAACTTAGCATACAACTTCTCTTTCTTCAGAGTCTCCAATACTTCTCTCAGATGCTCAGCATGATCAGACTCGCTCTTGGAATAAATCAATATATCATCGATGAAGACGATCACTGACTTATCCGACATCGGCCGACACACCCTATTCATCATGTCTATAAATGCTGCGGGAGCATTCGTTAGACCGAATGACATTACAAGGAACTCGTAGTGTCCATACCGCGTCCAAAACACTGTCTTAGGGATGTCTGCCTCCTTCACTTTCAGTTAATGATAGCCTGATCAGAGATCTATCCGGGAGAACCAACTTGAACCTTGCAGTTGGTCAAATAGATCATCAATCCTTGGTAAAGGACGCGATAGTCTATGCACATTCTCATACTTCCATCCTTCTTCTTCACGAATAACACTGGTGCGCCTCACGGGGAAACACTTGGCCTAATAAAACCTTTGTCGAGGAGTTCTTGTAGCTGGGACATCAATTCCTTTATCTCGGACGGTGCTAGACGGTAAGGCGCTTTCACGACGGGTTGGGCTTCTGGTACTAAATCTATCTAGAATTCTATCTCTATCTCCGGTGGCAACCCCGGAAGATCCTCTAGAAATACTTCTGGGTAGTCGCGCACAATAGGAACATCTTTCATTTCTTTTGTCTAGGCCGTAGCGTTGACAACATACGCCAGGTAGGCACCGCACCCTCGCCCTAACAAACCCTCGGCTTTTATCATCGAAATGACATTAAGCGCAGAACTTTCCTTATAGTCTTGAACCTTCACCGCACTACCATCCAAGGACTTTAACCTTATTATCCTACTCATACACACTATCTGAGCCTCATACTCAGATAAACAATCCATTCCAAAACCACATCGAACCCTCCTAAGGTCATAACATACAAGGTAACAGGGAACTCATGTCCCTCTAACTATATCTTACAGTTCTTAACCATTCTCATTATTTTAACCGAGGTGTCACTAACGGTTTCTACTATAAAAGTTTCAGACACTCGGCAACATTTCATTTTAGCTAATTTACTAAATGGTATGGCTACAAAACTTTTGTCCGCACCTGAATCAAATAATACTGAAGCGGATATACCATTTAGTAGAAACGTACTTGTGACAACATCATCTACTTGTCTTGTTCCTGGGTTAACATGTAAGCTCTGGTCCTCGGCCTAGTCTGATCGGCATCATTCTTTCCACTCCCTCCGGCTCCACCATCGGTGCATTCCTTGGCAAAATGGCCCGGCTAACCGCACTTGTAGCATGCGGGTTTTGCAGTACAATCGGGAGCATAATGCCCCACCTTTCCACACTTATAACAAGCATTCGATCCCAGCCTATATTCCCCACCATGAGCCTTACCACACTTATAGCAAACATCCGATCCTTTAATCCACTTACACTCACCCCCATGCATCTTTCCACACGTCTTGCACGGTCTCTTCTCCCATACTTTCTACTTCTTATCCTTGGAGTTCCATAATCGAGTACCGGGTCATTTGACATGACTGACCCACTTCTTATCTTTCTTCTCTTATTCCACCACCACATCGTCCACAGCCAGGTCTTCATAAACCATCCCTGCGAGCTCGACAGCAGATTCAAAAGTAGCAGGTTTGTTTGCCCTGACCAACGTGCGGACCTTCTGTGGTAATCCCCTAACATAGCACTTGATTCTCTTAGCCTCAGTGTTAACTATATCGCGTACCAACCTAGACATTCGGTTGAACTCTGTGTTGTACTCACGATGTGTCATCATTCCAGCTTTCAAGTTTAGGAACTTCATCTCCGCCCTCTCAACTTCGGCATCAGCACAGAACTTCTTTATCACTAATTCTTTCAGGTCCTACCACCTATTTGCCTTAATATCCTCTTGACTCTTCCTCTACTCAATCGACTCCCACCAGTACATTGCTTCATCTCCGAAGGACTGGGTAGCATAACCCACAGCTTGGTTGGGACGGCACTCGCTAATGAGGATAACCTTATCCATAGTGGTTATCCATTGGAGAGTAGGGATTGCGTCTCCCAAACCAGTCAGCTTCGGCGGATCGCAACCTTTCAATGACTTGTAGTTGCACCCACCTCGGCCCCTCCTCCTATCATCAACCTTCACTGACATAACCACACTCGAGGCCTCCCTCTCCCTTTCATCATCTTTCCTACCATCACCTCCCGCCCTTTCAGTAGTTCTTTCACGGCCTCCAGCAGACCCTTCAGGATTCAAGTTCTTCACAACAGTGGCTACAGCTTGAACAATGGCTGCTTGGATTGCGGGGTCCAGTTGGTGCCCCTCGTTATTGTTCGGGTTTTGTCCTGCTGAGCTACTTTCACCTCCGGTGTTGGAAGCTATTTATACCAAAGGTCGTCGCACACGAAGAGGCCTGCCACGACGTCCAGTGCGGACTCCTGCTCCAACAACTGCCCTAGATCCAGCCATCGTATTTTGGAAAGAAAAACACAAACGTCATCACTCAAAAAACTATTTAGTACAAGGATAGTAAGGCTAACAGGTAATAACAGTGGCCAGTTGTGATTAGCTGATCACGTTACTTTCCGTGTCCTATACACTTCCCCTTATGAGTCCATTTGTGCTGGTTCTACTTTAAATAGTCAATCAACCAAACAATCAATTAATCCTATCCCTAACGTTCACATATCCTTTCTTTAGCAATTAAGATAACATTAACATACATATTTAACCATACTCTTTACCTTTACTGAGCTTGCTTGAGTGACACATGGTTATCTTGAACTGGCATCTTCTTTATTTATTTACTTAAATCCCATTCTCTGTTCGAGTCTAAGCATGTAGGATGCTTAAATCTCTCGAAATTTGCTCTGATACCAAATTGTAAGGCCCCGTTACCGGTGCCCTACTTTGGACGTTGGATTTACTCATAAACATAGTTCTAAATATCATAGTTAATTAAAACTTGCGCGGAATATAAAACTTTCATAAAACATTACATATTAATCAATAACTTGTCTTAAAACATTCTTGTCTTTCAACATTAAAACATTAAACATAAAACAACTTGCGTCTTCAGATGGCAGAATCTTATTCTTCTGCCATATGTCCCCACTCAAGCCAGCTGTCTCATTCTACTAACCTGCATGCATACTAAAAGTCAGCCACGCTGAGTGAGTTCTAGTTAATTACATATCATAAAATATGTTCACTTACCTTCAATTATGCATCCGAAGACACATAATAAATACTTTACTATTTTAGTTTCATTACATAACTTCATACATATGTACATACTTTATTACTTTCATACTATATATTTACAGTCCATTCTATCTCAGGTATTATTAGGGTCTAATCCCTTACTTTTCTATCTCAGACGTTATTAGGGTCTGATCCCACTTTCCTTTGTCTATCTCAGATATTATTAGGGTCTGATCCCTTTCTTGACTATCTCAGATATTAGTAGGGTCTGATCTCTCTTTACTTCTCTATCTCAGATATTATTAGGGTCTGATCCATCTCTTCTCTATCTCAGATATTATTAGGGTCTGATCCCTTACTTCTTCATCTTCGTACATTCTGTTTTTACATACTCGTAACATACATATACATTCTTTACTTCTTCATACATATTCATATGTTGCACACATATCTATCATACACATTCATCTACTTTATACATACCTCCCTTGTCAATACGTGCAATATCCGAAGATCGTTCACGTACCGACAAGCTTTCGTTCACATTCAAGATATACATAATTATCATATAAATCATACATGGCATACACTTACCATTTAAGGTAAGTGTATTAACTATCACATCGAGTATGCACACAGCCCCGAAAACATAACAAGGAAATGGGGCTAGAAACTCATCTGAATGTGGTTACGTTCACCGTTTATGGTTAATCCTTTCTTGAGCTGTGCACGACTAACTTAAACGAGTCGATTTACGAACACGGTCAAGTCTTGATGTTGTTTTGGTTTGTCTTGACGTTCCAGCACCAACAAGCTCGGGTTTTGGCCTTCGAATTTTGGTTCGGGTTTTAGGATAGTGTTAGTGTGTGTTTTTGATGGTGTAGGCTATGGTGTAGAGATAAATAAAAATGGAAAGGTTTAGGGTTTAAGGGGTATTTATACTCCCTTAAGCCCACGGACCTAAGGCCCATTCCATCTTTTATTCTATCTTCTAAAGTCCAAGCCCATCATCTTATAGTTTTTCTATCTAAACCGACACACGACACTTTATAGAATAAACAAAATTTCATTTATTTATTATAATCAAAAGTAGGAAGTTACATCCTCGCCTATGCGTCACAACAACTTAAGGTTCATGAAAAGAATTATACGACGCACGACCTTGAGCCCAGTGCTGTTGTATTCGCGCTGAAAATTTGGAGACACTATTTGTATGGAACGAAATATGTTGTATTCACTGACCACAAAGAGCCTCCAACATATTTTTGACCAAAAAGATTTAAACATGAGGCAACGACGATGGGCCGAACTTCTTAGTGACTATGATTGCAAAATACGTTATCATCCCGGTAAAGCAAACGTAGTAGCTAATGCCCTTAGTCGTGAATCCCATGTCAAAAGCATTCTCCTTCTAAGCGTCGTTATCCAAACCGATCTTCAACTACGTATCTTTGAGGCCCAACACGTCTCTGTCACTGAAGGCAATATGTACAAAGAGATTTTGTGTGGTGCTAAACTCCAACTCGAAACCAAGTATGATGGTTTGCTCTATTTTCTTAACCGCCTTTGGGTCCCAGATCGTGACAATCTTTGCACATTTATAATGGACGAAGCTCACAAGGCATGATATTCTATCCACCCCAGTGCGGATAAAATGTATTTATACCTTTGAACTACTTTCTGGTGGCCCGGCATGAAGAAAGATATCGCTATCTATGTCAGAAAATGTTTAACATGTGTTAAGGTAAAAGCCGAGCATCAAAAACCTACTGGTTTGCTCGTGCAACCTTTTATTCCAGTCTGGAAATGGGAGAACATTACGATGAACTTCGTCACAAAACTTCCAACCACCAAGAGGCAGCATGATAGTATTTGGGTAATCGTCGATCGGTTAACGAAATCAGCCCATTTCATTCACATTCGGGAAAAGCTTTCGATCATGCAGCTCGCTCAAATATATGTCAACGAGATTGTTTGTCGCCATGGTATACCTTTGAGTATTATATCTGACCGTGATGGTCGTTTTGTGTCACATTTTTGGAATTCGCTTCAAACCGCCTCGGGAACCCATTTAGATCTTAGCACCACTTATCACTCTCAAACGGATGGTCAGACTGAAAGAACCATTTAAACCCTTGAGGAGATGCTAAGAACTTGACGCTTGATTTTGGTGGAAATTGGGATACTCATCTTCTGTTTGTTGAGTTTTCATACAATAATAGTTATCATTCGAGCATCAAAATGGCTCCAATCGAAGCGCTCTACGGCTGTAAATGTCGTTCTCCTATTTGTTGGAACGAGATTGGTGAGACTCAGCTCATTGGACCCGAAATGGTACAAGATGCCACCGAAAAAATAGCTCAAATTCGTAATAATCTGCTTACTGCTACAAGTCGCCAAAAGTCTTACGCTGACAAGCGAGGACGACCCTTGGAATTCGAAGTCGGCGACCTTGTCCACCTCCACCGGTCACCTCTCTCTCTCTCTCTCTCACTCACTAAACGAGCACACACGCACACACTCACTCTCTTGTCGGTATATACCACCATAGCACCGCCGGATTTAGGTCATACAACCCAAAAAACAAAAACCAAGTGTGTCGGATCTAACGTCAGTTGCCGGAATCAGCAGATCTGACCGGATTCGTTGTCATCCTCTTTAGCCCCTAATTTCCCCCTTTTTTACACCGCCACTTATTGTATTTATTAAGACCTTCAGATCTAAATTAGAGTTTTGAACATAGGAGAGGGGGCTAAAGAATGTGGTGGTCGTGGTGTTGCCGTTTTAATCCTTGCCGATATACCATCGTTACGACTTGGTAATAGTGATAATTTGAGGTTTTTGATTAGATAGAATTACATAAATTGTCATTTGGCCCTAACCTAGTTAATTTGTCTTGTTAAGTTAGGCAACACATGAGGGCAAATTGGTCAATGTATCTATTTAACTAAAAATATTTAAAAAAAAAAAGAAACGAATTAAAATACTTCATATCCACCTCCACTCATTCTCTTTCCCATTTACCACCACCGTAACCAGCACCCTGCCACCACCAATCCCCGTCATAAACCCTTAATTGGTGTTGGAACTTCAACAATTGTTGACAACCACGAGCCTGGGAAATCATTCACAGACCTTCAAAAACCACCCTTTAATCCTCACCAAAAATCTACATTAGCTCCTTAATCTCCCGCTCATCAACGCCGGAAATCGGTGAATCACATATCTCAGTTCCTTAACCCACTATCATTTAATCACAGATCTACAAATCGGTGGATATCAGGTGAGAAATTTAAATCACAAATCTGTAAACCGGATATCAGTTGGTCATAGTCAGCGGTGATGGTGGTGGCTGGATATGAGACTCTTTATATCCTCGACGATGACCAAGGCTGGAAGAGGAAGGAGATAACCGAGAGTCTGGTATGGTTATTGTAAACTCTTTATTGGATTCTTTGAACGAAGTTGTGCCATCGGTGAAAGGGAGTTCGTGGTGCGACAGTGAAATATGCGTTTGAGGATCTGGTTATCATGTTTTAGATGGTTGATTAGTGTTCTGTCAGAAAGGAATTGGGTACATTGTGTTGATTTTTGGATTAGGGCTTTGATTGGGATAATTTGGGGAAGATGAGAATGCGATTGAACATTTGTTTGTAAAGATGGGATGTGATGATTTGTTTAATTCTTTCTTTTTTTTTTTAACTAAAATACTCTTTATTAAGACATAATTACATATATTGTCCGTTATTGTATGTAACTAATTTCATTCATGGTTCTTTATCTTTAAAATTGATATGTTTTATCCTTTACGTTTACGAATCCAACAATGTTTGTCATTTGACCATATCCCAGTTAATTTTATTCGTTAAGTCAACACACGTTCTCATCATATGAGGTCAAATTAGTCAATACAAACTTAATACTCTCTCTCTCTCTCTAGCCATACCCAGCCACCACCGCTTCCAATTTCCCACCACTTGTTCACCAACACACCCACAACCTCCCCATCCCCAAATCTAAACCCTACAACCACCAAGACTACCGTCACAACCAGAACAACCACCGTTGCTGCAACCACCGTTGCTGCAACGCTTGCACTCAGATCTTGCTTCCCTTGACAAGCCGGCCACGACATATTTCCTGCAAGTAACCTCAAATCAGTGGTGGTTGAACACGAATCTAAGGTTGCAGGACTTGATTTGGTTAGATCGGTGGGCTGATGGTGTGTTACACCATGTTTGTGGCTGCCGACGAGTTCAACAAGCTCAGATAGTGGTGGTTAAATAAATATTTGAAATAATTAACTAAAACTTTACAAGGTCAGAGCTGGTGATAAAATTGATTGTACCGTTTGTTATGGTTGGTCCCCTATACTGGTGAAACCATAAGCCTCCCAATCAGTTTGTTGAACTAAAGAGCTTTATCTTCTTGGTTTAAACAATTATTCACCAAACAATCCAAATCATCACCATTTTTCTCTACGGTTTAACTTCTTTTATAGAATTACACATTGTTTAGCTTCTTTATTGTATCAAAGTCAATTAAAGTTTAGGATAACATCATGATGGTGGTGGGGGTGAGTGGTAATGGTGTTGGGTTGGTGATGGATCGAAGAAACACATATCTAAACCTGGGTAGGCTAGACCGATGATTTCACAGGATATGGGTCGGGTAATTAATAAATTGATGGTACGAGTTCAACCTTGCAAGTCCGATGACGGAAACCTGCAAAACAACCACCGTGAGCTCGTTACGAGAAGGACAAGAGGGGGGGTCTTCTCGTAACCATCCTCCAACGTGAGAATAAGTACCATTCTAAATAGAGAAAAATATTGTAAATAATTCGTGAGATAAGTGAGGTTTGAATGAATACCTTGTGGTGATGACGAAGATATTTATAACCGAAGGGTGAGAGAATATTGTTGGTGAAGCTGTCCCATTCTAGAAGATGTTTTTCATAACAACCTGGACACGTGTCCGCATGTGATAAGATGAGCTAGCTGGCCATGTGCACGGTTATAACAACCTTGCCAGCTGTCCTTCTCTAATTGGCTGCTACGTCATGTGCTTTACAAGAAAAGATATTCACGTAAATCTTCTAGAAGGAAGTTAGTTACAACTTATTCTCTGACATAACCCTCTAGTCATCCTTGCGCTTGAAGAGGATACCTTGAAGATGTTCTGAGGACTTCCTGTTCAACCCGCAGATAGTCTCTGGAGTTTGTTCTTTGTTCTTCCTCTGATTTAAGTTATGCGGGTTATAAGAATGTTCTGCGGGTGACTTCTGAGGAAGTCCTAGATGACCCGCGGGTGATCTTTCATATTGGATATTTCACTATCCTACCTCCATGTGGATGATTTGCAGAATGTGTATATAAATTGGTAAAATGACCTATTTGCCCTCATGTGCATGGCACATGACCAGACTTAACGAGAAAAACTAACCGAGTTAGGACAAAAGGTGTAACATTTGGAAACGTAAAGTATAAATCATATCAATTTTAAAGACAAATGACAACTGATGAAATTTGGTACAAACATAAAGGACGATATTTGTAATTATGTCCTTTATTAAATAGGTACATTGACCAAGTTTCTCTCAACGTGGCCTAACTTAACGAGAAAAACTAACTTGGTTAGGGCTAAAAGACAAACACTATTGGATTTGTAAACGTAATGGATAAAGCGTATCAATTTTGAATATAAAGGACAAGGAGTGAAATTATGTATAAACATAAAGGACAAATCTGTAATTATGTCTTTCGATTACTAAAACGTTGATGATTTGTTGACTTTATGTGAGAATTATATTAATCTGTTAGATAAGGTTTCCATTTGGTGGATGAGGATCGGGGATAACATGCTGGACAAAGCTAGAATGTTTCTAAAATGGTGTTTGAATTCGTCAGGACATTGTTTCAGAGTATAAAAGCTAAGAGGTTGAGATTATACATACTTTTTAGTCAATTATTTCAAATATTTATTCAAAATAAATGGGTAAAATGATCAATTTACCCTTATGTACAATGCACATGTCCTGACTTAACGAGAAAAATTAACTGAGTTAAGGCCAAAGGACAAATGGTGTAACATTTGAAATCACAAAGTACAAAACAAGTCAATTTTAAAAATTAAAGGACAACGAGGGAAATCGGGTACAAACATAAAGTACAATCTTTGTAATTTTGTCACCAAAATATAGTATATATCTATATTATATTATTAAGCATGACGGGTGGGCAATCTACATAATTTCACAATTTAGGGACAAGGACATAAATGACTTTTCACAATTGGGCAAAAAAAGTAATTTTTCAAGACATGAATACATTGTTAAAGCATTTAGTACAAGTTGATAAAACTTCACGTTTTGTTAAATTACTTTATACTCCTTTGGCATTTATCATTCATTTAAGAGAGGATGGTGATGGGTCATGACATTTCATCTTTATATTAATATAATAATAATTTTCAATATAATTGGCATTTATCATTCATTCAAGTGAGGATGGTCATGGGTCATAACATTTAATCTTTAATAATAATTTCAATATTAACTCTCCATTTTTAAGAGGTTAAATTAATTGTAATCATTCATCCTATTTCGTTTCAATTCGAAGGGGTGGAGTGAAACCTTCCATCCTTTAGAGTCTATAAATATCACCAAACAAATCAGTTCTACAAATCAATTTCACAAACCTTAGAATCAGTTATGTTGTATTGATACAACCCACAACTCCTCTCCGACAGCAGCATCGGCACAACCTAATTACGCCTACAATTATTTCTACTTGTGTTGATCAACCTCTTAACTTTATTTAGGTGTCTGTTCCAAAATCCGCTGCCATTGCTAAATGACATGTCGGTTGGGGAAGGTTAAAAATTATACAAAGGGAATGTAAGTTTTTTTATTTTTATGTTGGCCACTTATCTTACTGTTGACATGTTTTATAAAACAAAAATGTGGCCTTTTTTATTATGGTTGAAAGCTTGTGTGGAAGCTAGGCGTGTTGTAAATGAAGAACCATATGAAGTTGGATTACATACACATGGTTGTTCTGGTGGCCCCGAAGAAGGGAGGTTAATATTTTTAAATAATGTAAGTTTAAGTTTATTGTTGTTGTTATCATTATTATTATTATTATAGGTGGAATTGTGACATGTTAATGAATACAATATTTATGTTTTTGCAGGCTCCAAAACTTTTTAACATGAAATTGAATTTTGTTGAAGCTTTCATGAAGGGTTTTTTGAACTTGGTTAAGACTACCTATAGGGTAATCTTGAGACCATGGATTATTTTGAATCAACAAAATTTTGTTGTTTAAAGACCAATATATGTTGACGTGGAAGTTAAAGACTTTGTGAAGCCTCATAATGCAAGAGAGTGTATCTTAAGAATATGCGTAGGAGTTGCAGGTTGTTGGGAATACCTTTATTGAATATTTGGCTATTTGACTTTTAAAAGTTAAGGATGAATGAGTTTCATTTGTTCTTCATGTAGGGGCGAGCCCTAATATCAACGTAAAGTATAGAAATGGTTGTTATTATCCTCTTCAAAATATTTTTGTGAAAACTTTTCTTGTACATGGTTACTAACCAATCCCGATTCTTGCTATCGTGCATTAATTAAAAAAATATATATCCTAGCTGACAAAACAAAAAGAGGCCATTATGTCCCTATTGCTTTCTTAACCCTACGTTTTATTCAATAAATAATAAACTTACATGGTACTCAATATAATCATGCTCTATAAACCAATTAATTCGTTTTCCTTTAAAATTTACAAACCTAACTTCTTTTCAACAACTATTGGCTAACAATTTTCAATGTTAATGGATTCCTAAACGCCCTACCAAGCATAATGAATTTGTCCATAACCATAATATTGGTCATAAACAAGCGCAAAATTCTCTTCGATTACGACTAACTTCTATATATCACATTACTAAAACTACATCACAACGTTTCATAAAAACAATGTTATCGGTTCGGGTCGAAGGAACAGATGAAGAAACCAAGCCCTCAGAAAATGGTTGGTACAAAGCTTCATTAGCTATATACCTTCATATATTCACATATTTGACAAGGTGCCAGTGCATAAACAAACCCACACTATAAAAACACTATGAGAAAAGGAAAACGCATACACCACAAGTAACACAAACACAGGTTCTCATATTGTCATAGAATGCTACACTACATCGCATCGGTGTAATGGTTCAAAACACGACAGTAATAACAATCAGTTTGATGAAAAGCATAAATCATAAGTTGTTGTCCAACTTATTCACCTTTTTAAAATAGGAATGTCAATCCATATACCAAACAAGTCCTATACCAAAGGTCTTCACCACAATATCACCTATCATCTCATTACACTCATCTCTAATATTTGGTTACTCGTGCTCACACCAATAACCAATTACACACTACACCAAACACTATAAACAACACGATAGGAAATTTTCTTGAACCCGCGACAACGCGCGGGCACTCCTGCTATGTGATGGTTATGGCTTATAATTTCAGTTCAATGAGTCGCACACATTACATCCTACGGATTTCTTATTCATCTTATCATAAACTATACCAAGTACAAATTTTGCTATACCAAATGTGGGTACCATAATGAACGAAACTCTTTACCTACCAAACCCCATTGCGTCCCCACCACAACATGTGGCCTTTTTTGAAGCATTAAAGTTTCCATGATGGACTTAGAATTTATAGTAGGTCCTTTGGATATTTGAAAAACAAAGCCAAATTGGAAATAATGATGTTTCCCTAAGCAAGGTATCGTTTTTGCGTTTGTGTGTCTCCAGTTTTATAGTCTGAAGACGTGTTTGAGTAAGAAAATCCAACTCCAGCCGAGGATTCCAAGAAAAGGGCATTTGCAACTGCAAAGATTAAATACCATTCTTACTCAGTTTTTGTTGCTATTAAAGATATATACAAGTCTTACCGTTGTTCCATGCGTATTTATTTCGTGACAGAGCCGTATTATCAAATTACTGTTTATTATTATTTTTGGTTTTTGTAGTTTGTAATTATTATATTTTTTCTTTAAGTGAGTACCTAGCTTTTGTATTCATGCCTCAATAGCTACTTGCGGATGTGAACCTTTTCGATTTAGTTTAGGTTTTATGCAATTGATCGTGACAAATTTGGATCAAATGTCGGATTGCATTCCACTTAATTTGTTGATTATGAGATCTTCAAGCTCTATTGAATGCTAATTATGATATTTTATCTTTCAATTTCTTGTAGGTCTTATTTTACTTGTTTACTTTACTTATAGCTAGACTGACTTCAATACTGAATGAGGCAAATACATATTCTATTCTAGATCAATTTTGTATGAACACTTAAAAGCAAATTTTCATATTTGGATGTATTCATTCAATAAGGTTTATCATGATGAACTCTCTATGCATCTGAACATATAGTGAATGATCGACCAGTTTTGTGGTTTAATGTGCATTTTGCCTCAGCTCGCGTGTAAGTATATAAGAATGTTAAATGATAAAAGTGGACAGCACCAAAAGATAATGCATGGTTTAATGACCTTGTTAGTTCTTGCTACAACATTCACGTATTAGGACACACATCAATATTTTAGTGTGCATCCATGCACAAAAAAAAAATCAAACAAACCACATACACAAGCGGCAGTGCCCTCGCACTGATAACCCATTACACACCACACCAAACACTACAAATCAATACGAAGGAATAATTTGCGCGAACCTGCGGCACAGCACGGGCACTTATGCTAGTTTTTTAATAAAGCTGACTTTATGTTCATAACACTAACTTGGCAATAACTTGTGATTAGTGTGTTTAACCATGTAATTAGTCCATTAATGAACCTTCTAATCACATCCTTGTGTATTTGTATAATCTTTTGTTTATCGAACTTCCCAAGTAATTAACCGTTCATTCATTAGGTGTATATGAACCTTTTAATTACGCCCTGCTTGCAGTGCGCGCATATAATGTATATATGTGTGAACCCTCGGGTGGGCAAAAGTAAAATTGCACTAATTTTGACGTTATTTTACTAATCTCGTGAAATAACGTTAAAAGTGGCGGAAGGTTAATCAGGCATCATGTGGTGGCGTTGATAGCCGAAAGACAAGGGCACATGCACCAATCAGCCGGTGTCCCGATGATTGAGTGTTATGTGCCTTATGTCCAAGGCTTAATGCAAAATTACTATCGAGCCGGGGGTCTCACCGGAAGCAGCCCCTCTATCCCTATGGGATAGAGGTAAGGCTGTCTACATCTTACCCTCCTCAGACCCTACCATAGCATTGTTATTGGTGGGATATACTGAGTACGATGATAATGATCATTAGGTGTATGTTTATGATCATTTTAGAATAACTTTATAATCTCATTAATTAGTGTATCTCTAGTTTTGTTAACTCATAATTAGTGTGTATTATGCCATTTATATGTGGGTGAACATCAACACTACATGAGTGACGTAAAGAATTGATTATGGATGAGTTTTGCTCACTTAGTTATAGGATTTTGTTTAGGAAATAAGAAGATAAAGAGCTTGTGCTGCTTCCACTTCGTGATGCTCAGTTCGACATCTCGACACTCCAAGTCCTTGCTTTTGATTGAAAACCGGTACCGAGTTCCATGCGTTTGGTTTATGGGAAGAGAACGTAGTGTTTCGGGGTCTAATTCCGGAACGTAGAGGTGTCCTGGGTCTAATACCGGATCGTGGAGGTGTCCGGGTTCGGTTTCGTAGCCACTACCGAGTATGTTTGTAAATCAAGAGGGAATTGAGAGTTGAGGGTGGGGGTCGGCACACAGAAGGAATGAGAGTTGTGTTAAATATTGAAGTTGATGAGCTTATAGGAGCATGGAGACGTGGCTTTACATCTTGGTTAATCAAGTGTGCATGGGAGTTTGAGACTTTGAGTGTAATATTGGGTTTGGAAAAATGGAAACAAAAGAGATGGGTTGAGGTAAGGAGACAAGGAGATGATGTAAAAACATTTTTTAGGCGGAAATTTTTTAGGTTTGTTTGGTCGGGGGTCATACTAAAATACTTTTTCTATCGGGTTTGGGTCCGGTCATACTAAAAAAACATAATCAAATTAAATTTTGTATAATTAATAAAAGTACGTTAAGCATCATTACAAATACATAACTAGCGACGAAACTAGAAGCTTTTAAGCGAGGGTCTTTAGTGTATATTTTGTTTAAGATTATAGCTTTTACAAATGCAAAATGACAACAATTTAGTATCCTAAAACTGTTTCCAGTGTGTGTATATATATATAGAGAGAGAGAGAAGATGGTTAAAGAGAAATTGTATTACTACAAGAAATATGAGAAATAAATATGGGTCACTAGTTTTGTTTTAAGTTTTAAATGCTTAAAGCAACATAAAGAAAGTATTAATCATTCTCTTTCTTCAATTAATATAACTAATAAACCATAATACTTATATACTTAATTAATATAACTAATTAAATTATTATAATTGAAAAATATTATTAAGAACTTATTTATTTTTATAACTTATTTTTTGTGTCTTGAATTTTTATCCTACACAAGTATAATTTATTCATACATTAAAATTTATTTCTATCCAAAACTAAATTACCAACTCAATATATTAATATCCATAATACATACTTACATTATAATGAATGATACCAAAATACTATTTTACATGTGTTTGCATTAAAAATCAACAAAAAACATACAGTCTACACAAAAACGTATAATCTACACTTGTTCTAAGAATAAGACAAAATATAACCTACATACGAAAAACATATAACCTACACACAAAATTTATCATCAATGAAATACACACGCACACAAAAACATATAACCTACACACGAAAAACATATAACCTACACACGAAAATTTTATCTTACACAAATACAATTTATTTATACATTAATTTCTTTTTATTCAAAACCAATTTCTTCAAACTCAACATATCAATATTCATCAACACGTAGTTACATTGTGATAAATAATACAAAAAAATTATCTTACACATGTTTGCATTAAATGTCAATGAAAAATATACAACCTACACAAAAACATATAACTTACACTTGTTCTAAGAATAAAAAAACATATAACCTACATACGAAAATCATATAACCTACGCATGTGTAGGATATATGTATCTTTGTGTAGTTTATATAATTGTTGATGCCGAATTCCATATGTAAGCTGTATGTTTTTTGTATGTTGTACGTTTTTATCGCTCAAAACAAGTATAGGCTATATAACTTTGTGTATGTTGTATATTTATTGTTTACATTTAATGGACACATTTATATGATATTTTTTATTATTATTTATGACAATAATTTTTATAGACATACCAATTGAAAAATATATATATATATTATCTTTTGATATTTAGTGTTAAAAAACATGCTAATAAATTGAGTGGAAATTATTTTTTTAATATAAAGAATGGTATTATATGAATAAATTGTATTTATGTTGAATAAAATGACGAATATGTAAATAAAAAATAAAACTAAAGTAGTGTTTTTATCTTTTTAATTATTAGGCCATGGGGTATACTCTAACCCATCTTAATTCCACATAAGCTCCACGTCACTTAATTCTTTCTCTTTCATTCTATGTCATCCAAAGGAAATGGTTTAACCTCCATTTAACACATAATTAATATAACAAATCAATTAGTAATTAATATATAATTAATGCATATTGTTCTTTTTAACCCTTTAAAAGCATAACCCATGGGCCATTTTAACACACTTAACACAAGTGGGAAGTGGTTTAATCCATCTTTAAAGTGTCATGTCACTTTAACCTATGTATAGGTTAGAGTATACCCCATGGCCTTAGAGTATACCTCATGGCCTTATAGTTAAATTAGTTAGATATATTAATTAAAAAGATATTTATTATGGTTATATTAGTTGTATTAATTGGAGAAAGAGAGAGTGCATTTATTGTTACATTTAAATCTATTTTATTTACTTTTAAATATTTAAAATCTAAAATAAAACTTGTGGTTCATATTCATTTCTCTCATTTCTTGCAATAATTTGATTTATTTCTTGAACTAATATATATATATATATATATATATATATATATATATATATATATATATATATATATAACATTCCGTAGTATATGACAATATTTCTTTTACTAATATAAAGTAAAAAAACAAATAAAGTAAAATAGTAAATAAATTAAAACGCCTGGATATTTTTTACTAAAGTTGACAACTGACAAGAAAACATTAATCTAAATTATTAATATTAATATTTATTTGACAAGAAAACTATAATGACAAGCTTTACTATGTATTCAAATAAAGTTTATTTACCAAAATGTCTTTATCAACTCATTTTCTTCACAGAGCTCTTCACGCTACTCCGGCAACATGAAACTATTCTCGCACATATAAAAAATTCTGGTGAAAACTTATTTTTTTTTTTTCTCAATGATTTCAAAAGTTTAAGAGGGGCGATTGCCAAATTTTATGGAGGACGATCGAAATTTTCGCGTATATATAACATTAAAATCTATTTTTAAGGTGAGCGATTGCCCCCCTTTGTTTACCATTGGGTCCGCCCATGTTTACATAGATACATTTGGTTATTAGTAATAGTTTAGGTTCTAATCTTGGTTATTAGAGTAATACGAAGTGATTAGGTGATATTAAATGGATATTAGATGTTCATATCATCCTTAAATGTTTGTATGGTTATGTACCGTTAATATAAATCAACGAAGGATTTTTAAAATAAATAATAGACGCTCGTAATTCGTTTCATGTTTGATGTCAAGATATTTTAAAAAAACTCATTATATAATACAATCGTATGACAAAGAATTCAAACCTCTTGGTTCGTTTATACATATACGAGTCATTTAAAATATCACCAACGTTTGAGTTAATTGGATCGCTTCGGATATCCAAGTAAATTCATAAAGTATATATATATATATATATATATATATATATATATATATATATATAACGTGCATGTGAGGGTTTCTTGTTTAACATAATGTGATTCAGTTACTCAAGTTTAATCGTAATTGATAACTGTACGGAAAATGATCGACTAGTTTAACGGGGTGTCACAGTCTAAGTGGTGTAAGTCCATTGTAATGTAATTTTTGTTTGTTTTTTTGTGGCTTCTCAGTGCTCGGTGAAGGGATCTTTAGTTTCTTTCTCTTTTGTTGTTATAGATCTTTGGTGGTTATGAAATTTACAGTTAAAAAAACGTAAATTTAAAGTTAATTTAGCTTAACTTATGGATTTGTGTTTAAGTTTAGTTTAAAATATGTTTAGTAGTAATAAATAGTTATTTTTGTATTTTACTTGGTAAAAGTGTTTTCTAAACTTTGTCATCATTTCTTTAAAAACAACAAGATAATAATATTGAAAGCAAAATAATTGTTAAAACAAAATCTAAAGTGAACAAACACACTAAAATTGGAACGTGTAGAAAACATAGGAAGGTGATTTTCATTTATTTTAATCTAATTTTAGTGAGTTAAGAGCACTCCCAGCACATTTTTTATACATATTTATATAATTATACTAAAAATCATGAATATTTATATAATTACACTAAAAATCATGATCTTTTCTTTATTATGTTTAATTAAATAATATTTTTTATACTTATCATTAGCTTTTCTCTTTCCTCAACTCACAATCACTTTCAAAAAATTTTAAAAAAATTATTCGGTGTAAACAGTGTGACCCGAGATTTAACTTTCTCATATAATATTTTCTCTCTTCTCTACTCATAATCATACCATATAATTTACAAAACTCACTCCATAGTTATAAGGCACCGGCTGAGAATGCTATAATGACTTTATTAGATTCTTTTCACAAATCACAACATACAAAATAAACACTGGTAAAAAGTTTAAGGGTTAAAGATGTCACAACCAGATTTAAAGAGTTCAAGTGAATGTTAACTAATTAGGTATTGTTGTTACAACATCTCTTTAAGGGATCATATATAAATAACCGTCTCACTAATATAGATAGTGGTCACCCTTTACTTTACTTTCGTCTTTTTCACTAGAAATAAATAACCTATACGTCTCCCTCATATTCAACTTTGTTTGGGATCATCAATACATAAATATTACATGTGATGTTTTGTTATTGCAAGATTATACTAGATCAAAATATTTGATTGTTACCCTCTTAGCAAGTTTTATTCATAATAAAAACATGGATTTTAATTTGAGGCTAAGGGAGAAACCCAAATGTATCTTTCTTTGTGCAACCCATTTCACCTTTGCCTCTTTCCACTTTCAAAAAGCAATTAAAGTTGACTTCTTTTAGTTTTCTTCTTTCTTTTCTCTTGATTTTCTTTTAGCAAAAGCATACTTTATAAAACTTCTTTTGTAAAAAACATTTGAGTTTATAAGCATAGGTTTGAGTTTACGAGAGATAATACTCGCAAGTTCATCGCAAATACTCGTTGCTCTTTCTCCTTCAAAACATTGTACATTTCATAAAATCGTATATTCCATAAATTCGCATTTAGACATAATAATACACAAAATAATAACGAATTAACCCGCCCTACGCCTCGACAGTTTTTCAAACTATTCCTTTGGCGGGGCGGGCTTAGCAAACGAAAACTCATCCTCATTTCTTGTCTCATCATGCGGAGTCGACTCGTGCAGCTCACTAATCTCGTTATCACTGTGATAATCAACCCTTACATCAAGCAAGCGTTGACTAGAAGATTTGGGAGTGAGTGGTTCCGCTTCAATATCTGATGCATCCGTGTCATCATATGTGTAATTAGACCGTGTGGAGTGACCGGTTGTCTTGAACCGGTGGAGCATGGCTCCAGCTGTCGGGAACACAGTTGATGCCATCGAGTGAACCGGGCTGGCAGTAAGACTGTTGTTTGCTGTGGACCGGCCCGGAGACCTTCCGCCTAATTTGTGTTTCTTCTTCACTCCCATTCGCCATTGCTTTATAGCCCTAGCGGTTTGTTCGTCAAAGATGGATTTCTTCATGTTTGATCCCATCTACACGTAAGCCATCATGTTAATATATTGTGTGTCTAGTTTGTCTAAATCATATACGAGTAAAATATAAAATATAATAATACATGGACAGAAAAGAAAAGAAGTGACTTGAGCATAATCCAGACTATTAGTGACAGTGTGACAAAAAAATTTCATTTATGGGTTTTTGTGGTACTTTTTAAAAGAGCTAGGGATGTTCATGGCTCATTAGCCGGTCTTGACCGTATCTCTGAGCTGAACTAGAAACTACGATTTTGGAGAAACTAAACATAACCGACATGCTACCGTTTAGCATGGAATCTTACCATTATATATTTGAATTTGAAAGTTTAACAATATGGTAGGCTAAAGAAATAACTGGGAACATTTTACCTTTTTAGGATTTAGTGATTTAAGGAAAAAAAAGTGAAATCAGAGACTTATAGCACAAAATCGGTTAAATTTATAATCTATACGTACTATAATTTAAAATACTTATACATATTATAACTGTCAGATTTCTATACCTGAAAAAGGTTGTATTATTTTATCATTAAAATTGTATACATTAATAAAAAAAATAGTGTAAAAAGAGTGTAATTTCTCGGCCAGTTCCAAACATCAGTGAAACCCAGTTTTTCAAACCATAAACTTTACTAATTCGGTTTAGATGGTACAGTCAATTTCTACGGTTTTTTAACATCACAAAAATCTAGGACAAAATCTCATTTCTCACCTTAAAATTTGATGGTAAAAGATATTAGTTGTGAGGTTTTAGCGTACCCGCTACTTTTTCTATAAAAGCAATCAAAACGTTACAAAACTTCAAATGCTGATTCTTTGTGTCACTAAACACGTTACCAACCACAACAGTTTTCTATCGCTAACGCTATCAACTGTTTTTTAGTTAAATTTCATCATTTGACTGCTGTGAATAAACTATAGTTCAAATTGACCCGCTGTCTAACCTGTGATAAAAGCGCGTAGAGAGGAAGAGTTATATAGCTGCACAAGATTAAAACTCCAACCCTGCATTACCACAAACAGAAGTCAACAAACAGTCCACGGTTGACCATCACAAGTTGACCATTGAGCAAATTCTTACCCAAGAACAAGTTTGCCTATCACAAGTCTCATATTATCATGGAAGCAAGAATTGATGCTATACTCATACTGTTCAACCACAAAAATAACGCAGTATCGCATTACTACATAATCCTCCAAATATAATTTAGAAATTGAAAATTTTAAAAATATTAAACAGTTTCATTACCCAAATCCAAAAGAAGTAGGTTAACTGGAAAGCATTCTGTGAACACAAGTATATAACAGGGTTAATGACACGACAAGTATAAATAAATAAATAAATATCTATTAATGAATTTTCATTAAGTACCTGAAATAGAGCAAAGTGTATGAGATGAAGCATGAGGCGCGGTTTTGAGAACCAAAAGTGTTTATCAGAGGCTTGTACGAGAGGAATCCCTTGAACCACTGCATGTCTTTCGGTTATCTCGAGAGCCATTTTTGTTAAAATGGCTTGAAGTTTTGTTCCGACAGCTAATATAATCTACAAGGAAAAACAGATCATGGGTCATGACACGAAAAAGAATTAGGTTTTGGGTTGTTGTGTGTAGCCTGTTTAATAAATGGGTCATGTTCAGGTTGACCTGGTTAACCTGTTTAATCGAACAAGTTGACCGGTAAATCAGTTTAGTTAAAATGTCGTCCCATCAACCTGACCCGTTTGACACCCCTAAATTTACGGGTGGTCATCTTTCACTTTTCAAATAGTCTTTAAACAAGTGGAAGCATGTCACTTACGACTAACGGAGCTAACGATGCCCAAAACAAAGTCTGCCAGCCTGCAAGAAATATGGATTTTAGAATGAGGTTTTTCTGTGTCAAGCAGATTATACTTCACTTTTGATATCAAAACATGTCTAAACATCGTTTGAAGTTTCTTGATAATTACATTTAACTTGCTAACATATAAAACGGATCATCTAAAAAAAAGAAAAAAACGGTAAAAAAGCCCATATAAATTACATGTAGAAAAAGTACCCAGTTTGACTCAGAAAGTGTTAAGGACTTACCATTAACATTTAGAAGCAAAAATATGACAAATGATGCCCAGAGCACAGGACTGAAATATACAAAATTATTACACGTTACAGAAAATATAGACAATAAAATTTAATGAAAATTATTATTAACATGACGGGTGACGAAATGTTATGTACCTAACTCCCACGACAACTTGAAAATCATCCTCTAAAGACCGTTTAATATACTTTTGGAAGTTGAACTTAGTTCCTGGAGCTAAATGAAGCTGAAAGAATACATAAAAAGATCATCTGTAAACTAAAACAATAAATAAATAAATAATTATGTTCAAAGAAAAATAAAACACTCACACTTATGAATCCGTTTCGCAATGTCATATAATCTGACTTACTAACGGACCTAAAAAATTGACGGAAGAAGCATCCCTGCATGAAAAAAAAAAGCTTACATTAGAAAAACACATAAAACAAAACATACTATGTATGTTATAGCCCAGTATGCAGCCCAATGGGGCAATGGGCCTTACAATGTAAAAGAATATTGGGATTCGTGTCCAAAAACTCGTATGTGCTCTCACGAAAGACGTCTCATGGGTAAGCCTGAACCGTGAAGGATCTGTAATTTCCATGAAATATTCAGAGTTTATTACTAGAATCAACAACAATGGTATTTCCTTATTATTAAAAAGTCACTAAAAACAAAATTACCATTGGAAAATTCGTAGTCGGGAGATAAAGTCTCCTCCTCCCACTGCTTCCAGCCACGGATCTGCGAAATTGGAAAACACATAACACTTTAAACATATGGTTATAATCATATATAACTCATTAATTGTTCAGCGGGTCGTGCAGAGTAACTCAATGACGCCAATAACTCAACGACGCCAAAGAACGATAATTTTATTTTCAGTAGGATCGGTTTTGCCATTCAAAAGGGGGTGGCGGCGCAACTTGTTGCCCGCTTACCTGCCTCTTTATTGTAATTGGATCCTTTTATTTGAAATGAAAGAGACTTAATTAAAAAAAAAATTAATTGTTTATAAATGGACAAAAAAGTGACAAAACGCTAGTAAATGTAATGTACCTTTAATCTCCCGAGAGCCATTGTAATAACGGTGTATACAACGTGCACAACCGCTAAAAAGAATATGAGTATATGCAACTGATGCAACCCGTCAACGGTTATAATTGGGACCTTCCCCTGTCAAATATAAGAGTTATGATTTCAATATAACATTCAACTATCCAAGTTTGACCAGTTTTGACCAAGTAAATTACCTTCTTGCAGGTTGACTCAGTGGCACCAGCAAGAATTCTACGGTTTTCCTCATACCATAGAAGCAACCGGTGGCCCCCTTTTTCTTCTTTCTCAACTTTATGATTCTTAGCACATGGCAACATTGTATCCGCAACATCAACCGGGATACATATTTTTGCAATGTAATATTGACTAAAAGTCAATATTAGTGAGATAAACCCTAGAATCATCAACTCTACACATTCCAAATAATAATTGTTAGAAATAAAAACCAATTGTTGGAAAAATAACAAATGTAATATTTTGAATATGGATGTTGATTTTAGTTTACCAGCTTTGACTTTCTCCAAAGCTTCATACAAAGCTCTCTTATGCTTGTCTGTAAAAAACTGATTGAAAATAACATTGTTTCAGTAACCACAAATTTCAAGATTCTTCAATAATTACAAAAAAACTAATAAAAATTGAATCTTTATTAATCCTATTTTAAGGGTCAACAATAAAAAGCAGAATCAAGCTCCTGTCTAGCCTAAAAATAGCAAATTAAAAAAAAAAAATCAAATCCAAACAAAATTAGTATCCAAACTGTCAAAATGAACACTGATTATAGAAAAGCAATCACCTTTCCAACTCTATGCAAAACTTTCTCTAAAGCAATGGAAACAATAATAATAACCGCACAGACACCAGCAACTGCCCATGTAGGAGTTTGATCCAGTTGCCGTACAGCTTCACTTGTACTATCTCCGGCCATATTTGCTAACAATATAATAAAAACTAAGGTTTTTGGTACATGGGTTATGAATATAATTAAGATGTATATATAATAATAATGGTGGGTCTGATTTTGGGTGGCAGGGTTATAATTTTGACTGTGATTTGGTAATAAAGTATGAAGAAGAAGAAGAAGAAGAAGAAGAAGAAGAAGAAGTACAGGGGAATTGACCTGGTGGCTCAATGCTATCTGTTTACACGCCTTGTCGTTTAATATTTGATATTTTATTATTGACAGGAATAGTAATTAATTATTAGTTTATTACCAAGTAGTAATTAGTTAGTGAAATACGCCGTGTTCGTTGGGACGAAAAGTACAAACCTTAAAAGTTATGTCAGATATATGAAATTAAGTTGGGGTATAGTTGACAAATGACAACGAGAAACGAGTTAAGAAAAAGTATTGGATTGTGTTTTATATTGCTTCTTTAAGACTAAGAATCTACAATAAAGAATGTATTTATGTGTGACACTTATTATGGTTGAATATAAAATATGCTCGTATGATATACTTCTTTTTTAATTATTTTATTATTATTATTATACAAAATACCTAATCAACAAAAATTACTTTTTTAAGAGGTCAATTTGTGATTGAGTTGGTTGAATTAAACCCGACTCGTTTAGTTAAATATGTATAACCTGGAACTAATCAAACTTGTTTGGATTTAATCCAAACCCGTTTGTAAATTGCTAAACTATTCTTTACTATTTTTTTATTTACAAAATAAAAATTATATATATAAGAAATATATATTTATATCTATATTGTTAGACTCATATTTTTCTAATGACCAACTAAGTATCGTCGGGTACTCCGTGCACGGCCTCCATTGGCTAAAGGTAGCCCGAGCAGGCCACGATTCTGGACGGACGGAGCCCCTAGCGGTCCACCTATTGAGGGATTCCCCGGATAATACCCGACCCCCACGCCCGCCAAACGGCACGACGGCGAGGAGCTGGTAAAACCGGGTGAGATCAGGACTCAAACTCTGACAAGCCAGAGTCATCCCATATTAATTGGTGATAGTAAGGTTTAAACCCCTACCTCTCACTAGTAAAGTAAGTACTATACCATTGTTAATATTTTTATAGGTATTTATTCCATTTTTTTAACTTTGACATATCGTGTTATTCTTGAAATAGTTTAGTTTATTCTTGTAATAATTTAGTGTTTCAGTATTGAATATTATTGTATATACATAACTGATTCGGTATTTATTGTATTAAACTTATATATATATATATATGTGTGTGTGTGTGTTATTATTTGTTATTTATGTGGAGGATTCTATGTTTTTTTTTTCGAACGGTGACTTTCTCAGCTAAGGGTAATCACAACTCCTGCGAGAGAAGCACCACCATCCTACTCAGACCAGACTGTGTTGTCAAAGTCGGATCCACGCTGGCATTCGAGTTTGGCTTGGGCGTTCCTTGTAAAACTCGACTGTCTCAACCCGCCCGAAGACATGACAGTCGAGTTAACCAGAATGAGTCTGGAAACAAACGATAAAATTCAGGTGGCATCAGGATTCGAACCTAGGACAACTCCTCTCCGACAGCAGCATCGGCACAACCTAATTACGCCTACAATTATTTCTACTTGTGTTGATCAACCTCTTAACTTTATTTAGGTGTCTGTTCCAAAATCCGTTGCCATTGCTAAATGACATGTCGGTCGGGGAAGGTTAAAAAATATACAAAGGGAATGTAAGTTTTTTTATTTTTATGTTGGCCACTTATCTTACTGTTGACATGTTTTATAAAACAAAAATGTGGCCTTTTTTATTATGGTTGAAAGCTTGTGTGGAAGCTAGGCGTGTTGTAAATGAAGAACCATATGAAGTTGGATTACATACACATGGTTGTTCTGGTGGCCCCGAAGAAGGGAGGTTAATATTTTTAAATAATGTAAGTTTAAGTTTATTGTTGTTGTTATCATTATTATTATTATTATAGGTGGAATTGTGACATGTTAATGAATACAATATTTATGTTTTTGCAGGCTCCAAAACTTTTTAACATGAAACTGAATTTTGTTGAAGCTTTCATGAAGGGTTTTTTGAACTTGGTTAAGACTACCTATAGGGTAATCTTGAGACCATGGATTATTTTGAATCAACAAAATTTTGTTGTTTAAAGACCAATATATGTTGACGTGGAAGTTAAAGACTTTGTGAAGCCTCATAATGCAACAGAGTGTATCTTAAGAATATGCGTAGGAGTTGCAGGTTGTTGGGAATACCTTTATTGAATATTTGGCTATTTGACTTTTAAAAGTTAAGGATGAATGAGTTTCATTTGTTCTTCATGTAGGGGCGAGCCCTAATATCAACGTAAAGTATAGAAATGGTTGTTATTATCCTCTTCAAAATATTTTTGTGAAAACTTTTCTTGTACATGGTTACTAACCAATCCCGATTCTTGCTATCGTGCATTAATTAAAAAAATATATATCCTAGCTGACAAAACAAAAAGAGGCCATGATGTCCCTATTGCTTTCTTAACCCTACGTTTTATTCAATAAATAATAAACTTACATGGTACTCAATATAATCATGCTCTATAAACCAATTAATTCGTTTGCCTTTAAAATTTACAAACCTAACTTCTCTTCAACAACTATTGGCTAACAATTTTCAATGTTAATGGATTCCTAAACGCCCTACCAAGCATAATGAATTTGTCCATAACCATAATATTGGTCATAAACAAGCGCAAAATTCTCTTCGATTACGACTTACTTCTATATATCACATTACTAAAACTACATCACAACGTTTCATAAAAACAATGTTATCGGTTCGGGTCGAAGGAACAGATGAAGAAACCAAGCCCTCAGAAAATGGTTGGTACAAAGCTTCATTAGCTAAATACCTTCATATATTCACATATTTGACAAGGTGCCAGTGCATAAACAAACCCACACTATAAAAACACTATGAGAAAAGGAAAACGCTTACACCACAAGTAACACAAACACAGGTTCTCATATTGTCATAGAATGCTACACTACATCGCATCGGTGTAATGGTTCAAAACACGACAGTAATAACAATCAGTTTGATGAAAAGTATAAATCATAAGTTGTTGTCCAACTTATTCACCTTTTTAAAATAGGAATGTCAATCCATATACCAAACAAGTCCTATACCAAAGGTCTTCACCACAATATCACCTATCATCTCATTACACTCATCTCTAATATTTGGTTACTCGTGCTCACACCAATAACCAATTACACACTACACCAAACACTATAAATAACACGATAGGAAATTTTCTTGAACCCGCGACAACGCGCGGGCACTCCTGCTATGTGATGGTTATGGCTTATAATTTCAGTTCAATGAGTCGCACACATTACATCCTACGGATTTCTTATTCATCTTATCATAAACTATACCAAGTACAAATTTTGCTATACCAAATGTGGGTACCATAATGAACGAAACTCTTTACCTACCAAACCCCATTGCGTCCCCACCACAACATGTGGCCTTTTTTGAAGCATTAAAGTTTCCATGATGGACTTAGAATTTATAGTAGGTCCTTTGGATATTTAAAAAACAAAGCCAAATTGGAAATAATGATGTTTCCCTAAGCAAGGTATCGTTTTTGCGTTTGTGTGTCTCCAGTTTTATAGTCTGAAGACGTGTTTGAGTAAGAAAATCCAACTCCAGCCGAGGATTCCAAGAAAAGGACATTTGCAACTGCAAAGATTAAATACCATTCTTACTCAGTTTTTGTTGCTATTAAAGATATATACAAGTCTTACCGTTGTTCCATGCGTATTTATTTCGTGACAGAGCCGTATTATCAAATTACTGTTTATTATTATTTTTGGTTTTTATAGTTTGTAATTATTATATTTTTTCTTTAAGTGAGTACCTAGCTTTTGTATTCATGCCTCAATAGCTACTTGCGGATGTGAACCTTTTCGATTTAGTTTAGGTTTTATGCAATTGATCGTGACAAATTTGGATCAAATGTCGGATTGCATTCCACTTAATTTGTTGATTATGAGATCTTCAAGCTCTATTGAATGCTAATTATGATATTTTATCTTTCAATTTCTTGTAGGAGGTCTTATTTTACTTGTTTACTTTACTTATAGCTAGACTGACTTCAATACTGAATGAGGCAAAAACATATTCTATTCTAGATCAATTTTGTATGAACACTTAAAAGCAAATTTTCATATTTGGATGTATTCATTCAATAAGGTTTATCATGATGAACTCTCTATGCATCTGAACATATAGTGAATGATCGACCAGTTTTGTGGTTTAATGTGCATTTTGCCTCAGCTCGCGTGTAAGTATATAAGAATGTTATATGATAAAAGTGGACAGCACCAAAAGATAATGCATGGTTTAATGACCTTGTTAGTTCTTGCTACAACATTCACGTATTAGGACACACATCAATATTTTAGTGTGCATCCATGCACAAAAAAAAATCAAACAAACCACATACACAAGCGGCAGTGCCCTCGCACTGATAACCCATTACACACCACACCAAACACTACAAATCAATACGAAGGAATAATTTGCGCGAACCTGCGGCACAGCACGGGCACTTATGCTAGTTTTTTAATAAAGCTGACTTTATGTTCATAACACTAACTTGGCAATAACTTGTGATTAGTGTGTTTAACCATGTAATTAGTCCATTAATGAACCTTCTAATCACATCCTTGTGTATTTGTATAATCTTTTGTTTATCGAACTTCCCAAGTAATTAACCGTTCATTCATTAGGTGTATATGAACCTTTTAATTACGCCCTGCTTGCAGTGCGCGCATATAATGTATATATGTGTGAACCCTCGGGTGGGCAAAAGTAAAATTGCACTAATTTTGACGTTATTTTACTAATCTCGTGAAATAACGTTAAAAGTGGCGGAAGGTTAATCAGGCATCATGTGGTGGCGTTGATAGCCGAAAGACAAAGGCACATGCACCAATCAGCCGGTGTCCCGATGATTGAGTGTTATGTGCCTTATTTCCAAAGCTTGATGCAAAACTACTATCGAGCCGGGGGTCTCACCGGAAGCAGCCCCTCTATCCCTATGGGATAGAGGTAAGGCTGTCTACATCTTACCCTCCTCAGACCCTACCATAGCATTGTTATTGGTGGGATATACTGAGTACGATGATGATGATGATGATGATCATTAGGTGTATGTTTATGATCATTTTAGAATAACTTTATAATCTCATTAATTAGTGTATCTCTAGTTTTGTTAACTCATAATTAGTGTGTATTATGCCATTTATATGTGGGTGAACATCAACACTACATGAGTGACGTAAAGAATTGATTATGGATGAGTTTTGCTCACTTAGTTATAGGATTTTGTTTAGGAAATAAGAAGATAAAGAGCTTGTGCTGCTTCCACTTCGTGATGCTCAGTTCGACATCTCGACACTCCAAGTCCTTGCTTTTGATTGAAAACCGGTACCGAGTTCCATGCGTTTGGTTTATGGGAAGAGAACGTAGAGTGTTTCGGGGTCTAATTCCGGAACGTAGAGGTGTCCTGGGTCTAATACCGGATCGTGGAGGTGTCCGGGTTCGGTTTCGTAGCCACTACCGAGTATGTTTGTAAATCAAGAGGGAATTGAGAGTTGAGGGTGGGGGTCGGCACACAGAAGGAATGAGAGTTGTGTTAAATATTGAAGTTGATGAGCTTATAGGAGCATGGAGACGTGGCTTTACATCTTGGTTAATCAAGTGTGCATGGGAGTTTGAGACTTTGAGTGTAATATTGGGTTTGGAAAAATGGAAACAAAAGAGATGTGTTGAGGTAAGGAGACGAGGAGATGATGTAAAAACATTTTTTAGGCGGAAATTTTTTAGGTTTGTTTGGTCGGGGGTCATACTAAAATACTTTTTCTATCGGGTTTGGGTCCGGTCATACTAAAAAAACATAATCAAATTAAATTTTGTATAATTAATAAAAGTACGTTAAGCATCATTACAAATACATAACTAGCGACGAAACTAGAAGCTTTTAAGCGAGGGTCTTTAGTGTATATTTTGTTTAAGATTATAGCTTTTACAAATGCAAAATGACAACAATTTAGTATCCTAAAACTGTTTCCAGTGTGTGTATATATATATAGAGAGAGAGAGAGAAGATGGTTAAAGAGAGAAATGGTATTACTACAAGAAATGTGAGAAATAAATATGGGTCACTAGTTTTGTTTTAAGTTTTAAATGCTTAAAGCAACATAAAGAAAGTATTAATCATTCTCTTTCTTCAATTAATATAACTAATAAACCATAATACTTATATACTTAATTAATATAACTAATTAAATTATTATAATTGAAAAATATTATTAAGAACTTATTTATTTTTATAACTTATTTTTTGTGTCTTGAATTTTTATCCTACACAAGTATAATTTATTCATACATTAAAATTTATTTCTATCCAAAACTAAATTACCAACTCAATATATTAATATCCATAATACATACTTACATTATAATGAATGATACCAAAATACTATTTTACATGTGTTTGCATTAAAAATCAACAAAAAACATACAGTCTACACAAAAACGTATAATCTACACTTGTTCTAAGAATAAGACAAAATATAACCTACATACGAAAAACATATAACCTACACACAAAATTTATCATCAATGAAATACACACGCACACAAAAACATATAACCTACACACGAAAAACATATAACCTACACACGAAAATTTTATCTTACACAAATACAATTTATTTATACATTAATTTCTTTTTATTCAAAACCAAATTCTTCAAACTCAACATATCAATATTTATCAACACGTAGTTACATTGTGATAAATAATACAAAAAAATTATCTTACACATGTTTGCATTAAATGTCAATGAAAAATATACAACCTACACAAAAACATATAACTTACACTTGTTCTAAGAATAAAAAAACATATAACCTACATACGAAAATCATATAACCTACGCATGTGTAGGATATGTGTATCTTTGTGTAGTTTATATAATTGTTGATGCCGAATTCCTTATGTAAGCTGTATGTTTTTTGTATGTTGTACGTTTTTATCGCTCAACACAAGTATAGGCTATATAACTTTGTGTATGTTGTATATTTATTGTTTACATTTAATGGACACATTTGTATGATATTTTTTATTATTATTTATGACAATAATTTTTATAGACATACCAATTGAAAAATATATATATATTATCTTTTGATATTTAGCGTTAAAAAACATGCTAATAAATTGAGTGGAAATTATTTTTTTAATATAAAGAATGGTATTATATGAATAAATTGTATTTATGTTGAATAAAATGAAGAATATGTAAATAAAAAATAAAACTAAAGTAGTGTTTTTATCTTTTTAATTATTAGGCCATGGGGTATACTCTAACCCATCTTAATTCCACATAAGCTCCACGTCACTTAATTTTTTCTCTTTCATTCTATGTCATCCAAAGGAAATGGTTTAACCTCCATTTAACACATAATTAATATAACAAATCAATTAGTAATTAATATATAATTAATGCATATTGTTCTTTTTAACCCTTTAAAAGCATAACCCATGGGCCATTTTAACACACTTAACACAAGTGGGGAGTGGTTTAATCCATCTTTAAAGTGTCATGTCACTTTAACCTATGTATAGGTTAGAGTATACCCCATGGCCTTAGAGTATACCTCATGGCCTTGTAGTTAAATTAGTTAGATATATTAATTAGAAAGATATTTATTATGGTTATATTAGTTGTATTAATTGGAGAAAGAGAGAGTGCATTTATTGTTACATTTAAATCTATTTTATTTACTTTTAAATATTTAAAATCTAAAATAAAACTTGTGGTTCATATTTATTTCTCTCATTTCTTGCAATAATTTGATTTATTTCTTGAACTAATATATATATAATATTCCGTAGTATATGACAATATTTCTTTTACTAATATAAAGTAAAAAAACAAATAAAGTAAAATAGTAAATAAATTAAAACGCCTGGATATTTTTTACTAAAGTTGACAACTGACAAGAAAACATTAATCTAAATTATTAATATCAATATTTATTTGACAAGAAAACTATAATGACAAGCTTTACTATGTATTCAAATAAAGTTTATTTACCTAAATGTCTTTATCAACTCATTTTCTTCACTGAGCTCTTCACAAGCTTTACTATGTATTCAAATAAAGTTTATTTACCAAAATGTCTTTATCAACTCATTTTCTTCACTGAGCTCTTCACGCTACTCCGGCAACATGAAACTATTCTCGCACATATAAAAAATTCTGGTGAAAACTTATTTTTCTTTTTCTCAATGATTTCAAAAGTTTAAGAGGGGCGATTGCCAAATTTTATGGAGGACGATCGAAATTTTCGCGTATATATAACATTAAAATCTATTTTTAAGGTGAGCGATTGCCCCCCTTTGTTTACCATTGGGTCCGCCCATGTTTACATAGATACATTTGGTTATTAGTAATAGTTTAGGTTCTAATCTTGGTTATTAGAGTAATACGAAGTGATTAGGTGATATTAAATGGATATTAGATGTTCATATCATCCTTAAATGTTTGTATGGTTATGTACCGTTAATATAAATCAACGAAGGATTTTTAAAATAAATAATAGACGCTCGTAATTCGTTTCATGTTTGATGTCAAGATATTTTAAAAAAACTCATTATATAATACAATCGTATGACAAAGAATTCAAACCTCATGGTTCGTTTATACATATACGAGTCATTTAAAATATCACCAACGTTTGAGTTAATTGGATCGCTTCGGATATCCAAGTAAATTCATAAAGTATATATATATATATATAACGTGCATGTGAGGGTTTCTTGTTTAACATAATGTGATTCAGTTACTCAAGTTTAATCGTAATTGATAACTGTACGGAAAATGATCGACTAGTTTAACGGGGTGTCACAGTCTAAGTGGTGTAAGTCCATTGTAATGTAATTTTTGTTTGTTTTTTTGTGGCTCCTCAGTGCTCGGTGAAGGGATCTTTAGTTTCTTTCTCTTTTGTTGTTATAGATCTTTGGTGGTTATGAAATTTACAGTTAAAAAAACGTAAATTTAAAGTTAATTTAGCTTAACTTATGGATTTGTGTTTAAGTTTAGTTTAAAATATGTTTAGTAGTAATAAATAGTTATTTTTGTATTTTACTTGGTAAAAGTGTTTTCTAAACTTTGTCATCATTTCTTTAAAAACAACAAGATAATAATATTGAAAGCAAAATAATTGTTAAAACAAAATCTAAAGTGAACAAACACACTAAAATTGGAACGTGTAGAAAACATAGGAAGGTGATTTTCATTTATTTTAATCTAATTTTAGTGAGTTAAGAGCACTCCCAGCACATTTTTTATACATATTTATATAATTATACTAAAAATCATGAATATTTATATAATTACACTAAAAATCATGATCTTTTCTTTATTATGTTTAATTAAATAATATTTTTTATACTTATCATTAGCTTTTCTCTTTCCTCAACTCACAATCACTTTCAAAAAATTTTAAAAAAATTATTCGGTGTAAACAGTGTGACCCGAGATTTAACTTTCTCATATAATATTTTCTCTCTTCTCTACTCATAATCATACCATATAATTTACAAAACTCACTCCATAGTTATAAGGCACCGGCTGAGAATGCTATAATGACTTTATTAGATTCTTTTCACAAATCACAACATACAAAATAAACACTGGTAAAAAGTTTAAGGGTTAAAGATGTCACAACCAGATTTAAAGAGTTCAAGTGAATGTTAACTAATTAGGTATTGTTGTTACAACATCTCTTTAAGGGATCATATATAAATAACCGTCTCACTAATATAGATAGTGGTCACCCTTTACTTTACTTTCGTCTTTTTCACTAGAAATAAATAACCTATACGTCTCCCTCATATTCAACTTTGTTTGGGATCATCAATACATAAATATTACATGTGATGTTTTGTTATTGCAAGATTATACTAGATCAAAATATTTGATTGTTACCCTCTTAGCAAGTTTTATTCATAATAAAAACATGGATTTTAATTTGAGGCTAAGGGAGAAACCCAAATGTATCTTTCTTTGTGCAACCCATTTCACCTTTGCCTCTTTCCACTTTCAAAAAGCAATTAAAGTTGACTTCTTTTAGTTTTCTTCTTTCTTTTCTCTTGATTTTCTTTTAGCAAAAGCATACTTTATAAAACTTCTTTTGTAAAAAACATTTGAGTTTATAAGCATAGGTTTGAGTTTACGAGAGATAATACTCGCAAGTTCATCGCAAATACTCGTTGCTCTTTCTCCTTCAAAACATTGTACATTTCATAAAATCGTATATTCCATAAATTCGCATTTAGACATAATAATACACAAAATAATAACGAATTAACCCGCCCTACGCCTCGACAGTTTTTCAAACTATTCCTTTGGCGGGGCGGGCTTAGCAAACGAAAACTCATCCTCATTTCTTGTCTCATCATGCGGAGTCGACTCGTGCAGCTCACTAATCTCGTTATCACTGTGATAATCAACCCTTACATCAAGCAAGCGTTGACTAGAAGATTTGGGAGTGAGTGGTTCCGCTTCAATATCTGATGCATCCGTGTCATCATATGTGTAATTAGACCGTGTGGAGTGACCGGTTGTCTTGAACCGGTGGAGCATGGCTCCAGCTGTCGGGAACACAGTTGATGCCATCGAGTGAACCGGGCTGGCAGTAAGACTGTTGTTTGCTGTGGACCGGCCCGGAGACCTTCCGCCTAATTTGTGTTTCTTCTTCACTCCCATTCGCCATTGCTTTATAGCCCTAGCGGTTTGTTCGTCAAAGATGGATTTCTTCATGTTTGATCCCATCTACACGTAAGCCATCATGTTAATATATTGTGTGTCTAGTTTGTCTAAATCATATACGAGTAAAATATAAAATATAATAATACATGGACAGAAAAGAAAAGAAGTGACTTGAGCATAATCCAGAATATTAGTGACAGTGTGACAAAAAAATTTCATTTATGGGTTTTTGTGGTACTTTTTAAAAGAGCTAGGGATGTTCATGGCTCATTAGCCGGTCTTGACCGTATCTCTGAGCTGAACTAGAAACTACGATTTTGGAGAAACTAAACATAACCGACATGCTACCGTTTAGCATGGAATCTTACCATTATATATTTGAATTTGAAAGTTTAACAATATGGTAGGCTAAAGAAATAACTGGGAACATTTTACCTTTTTAGGATTTAGTGATTTAAGGAAAAAAAAGTGAAATCAGAGACTTATAGCACAAAATCGGTTAAATTTATAATCTATACGTACTATAATTTAAAATACTTATACATATTATAACTGTCAGATTTCTATACCTGAAAAAGGTTGTATTATTTTATCATTAAAATTGTATACATTAATAAAAAAAATAGTGTAAAAAGAGTGTAATTTCTCGGCCAGTTCCAAACATCAGTGAAACCCAGTTTTTCAAACCATAAACTTTACTAATTCGGTTTAGATGGTACAGTCAATTTCTACGGTTTTTTAACATCACAAAAATCTAGGACAAAATCTCATTTCTCACCTTAAAATTTGATGGTAAAAGATATTAGTTGTGAGGTTTTAGCGTACCCGCTACTTTTTCTATAAAAGCAATCAAAACGTTACAAAACTTCAAATGCTGATTCTTTGTGTCACTAAACACGTTACCAACCACAACAGTTTTCTATCGCTAACGCTATCAACTGTTTTTTAGTTAAATTTCATCATTTGACTGCTGTGAATAAACTATAGTTCAAATTGACCCGCTGTCTAACCTGTGATAAAAGCGCGTAGAGAGGAAGAGTTATATAGCTGCACAAGATTAAAACTCCAACCCTGCATTACCACAAACAGAAGTCAACAAACAGTCCACGGTTGACCATCACAAGTTGACCATTGAGCAAATTCTTACCCAAGAACAAGTTTGCCTATCACAAGTCTCATATTATCATGGAAGCAAGAATTGATGCTATACTCATACTGTTCAACCACAAAAATAACGCAGTATCGCATTACTACATAATCCTCCAAATATAATTTAGAAATTGAAAATTTTAAAAATATTAAACAGTTTCATTACCCAAATCCAAAAGAAGTAGGTTAACTGGAAAGCATTCTGTGAACACAAGTATATAACAGGGTTAATGACACGACAAGTATAAATAAATAAATAAATATCTATTAATGAATTTTCATTAAGTACCTGAAATAGAGCAAAGTGTATGAGATGAAGCATGAGGCGCGGTTTTGAGAACCAAAAGTGTTTATCAGAGGCTTGTACGAGAGGAATCCCTTGAACCACTGCATGTCTTTCGGTTATCTCGAGAGCCATTTTTGTTAAAATGGCTTGAAGTTTTGTTCCGACAGCTAATATAATCTACAAGGAAAAACAGATCATGGGTCATGACACGAAAAAGAATTAGGTTTTGGGTTGTTGTGTGTAGCCTGTTTAATAAATGGGTCATGTTCAGGTTGACCTGGTTAACCTGTTTAATCGAACAAGTTGACCGGTAAATCAGTTTAGTTAAAATGTCGTCTCATCAACCTGACCCGTTTGACACCCCTAAATTTACGGGTGGTCATCTTTCACTTTTCAAATAGTCTTTAAACAAGTGGAAGCATGTCACTTACGACTAACGGAGCTAACGATGCCCAAAACAAAGTCTGCCAGCCTGCAAGAAATATGGATTTTAGAATGAGGTTTTTCTGTGTCAAGCAGATTATACTTCACTTTTGATATCAAAACATGTCTAAACATCGTTTGAAGTTTCTTGATAATTACATTTAACTTGCTAACATATAAAACGGATCATCTAAAAAAAAGAAAAAAACGGTAAAAAAGCCCATATAAATTACATGTAGAAAAAGTACCCAGTTTGACTCAGAAAGTGTTAAGGACTTACCATTAACATTTAGAAGCAAAAATATGACAAATGATGCCCAGAGCACAGGACTGAAATATACAAAATTATTACACGTTACAGAAAATATAGACAATAAAATTTAATGAAAATTATTATTAACATGACGGGTGACGAAATGTTATGTACCTAACTCCCACGACAACTTGAAAATCATCCTCTAAAGACCGTTTAATATACTTTTGGAAGTTGAACTTAGTTCCTGGAGCTAAATGAAGCTGAAAGAATACATAAAAAGATCATCTGTAAACTAAAACAATAAATAAATAAATAATTATGTTCAAAGAAAAATAAAACACTCACACTTATGAATCCGTTTCGCAATGTCATATAATCTGACTTACTAACGGACCTAAAAAATTGACGGAAGAAGCATCCCTGCATGAAAAAAAAAAGCTTACATTAGAAAAACACATAAAACAAAACATACTATGTATGTTATAGCCCAGTATGCAGCCCAATGGGGCAATGGGCCTTACAATGTAAAAGAATATTGGGATTCGTGTCCAAAAACTCGTATGTGCTCTCACGAAAGACGTCTCATGGGTAAGCCTGAACCGTGAAGGATCTGTAATTTCCATGAAATATTCAGAGTTTATTACTAGAATCAACAACAATGGTATTTCCTTATTATTAAAAAGTCACTAAAAACAAAATTACCATTGGAAAATTCGTAGTCGGGAGATAAAGTCTCCTCCTCCCACTGCTTCCAGCCACGGATCTGCGAAATTGGAAAACACATAACACTTTAAACATATGGTTATAATCATATATAACTCATTAATTGTTCAGCGGGTCGTGCAGAGTAACTCAATGACGCCAATAACTCAACGACGCCAAAGAACGATAATTTTATTTTCAGTAGGATCGGTTTTGCCATTCAAAAGGGGGTGGCGGCGCAACTTGTTGCCCGCTTACCTGCCTCTTTATTGTAATTGGATCCTTTTATTTGAAATGAAAGAGACTTAATTAAAAAAAAAATTAATTGTTTATAAATGGACAAAAAAGTGACATAACGCTAGTAAATGTAATGTACCTTTAATCTCCCGAGAGCCATTGTAATAACGGTGTATACAACGTGCACAACCGCTAAAAAGAATATGAGTATATGCAACTGATGCAACCCGTCAACGGTTATAATTGGGACCTTCCCCTGTCAAATATAAGAGTTATGATTTCAATATAACATTCAACTATCCAAGTTTGACCAGTTTTGACCAAGTAAATTACCTTCTTGCAGGTTGACTCAGTGGCACCAGCAAGAATTCTACGGTTTTCCTCATACCATAGAAGCAACCGGTGGCCCCCTTTTTCTTCTTTCTCAACTTTATGATTCTTAGCACATGGCAACATTGTATCCGCAACATCAACCGGGATACATATTTTTGCAATGTAATATTGACTAAAAGTCAATATTAGTGAGATAAACCCTAGAATCATCAACTCTACACATTCCAAATAATAATTGTTAGAAATAAAAACCAATTGTTGGAAAAATAACAAATGCAATATTTTGAATATGGATGATGATTTTAGTTTACCAGCTTTGACTTTCTCCAAAGCTTCATACAAAGCTCTCTTATGCTTGTCTGTAAAAAACTGATTGAAAATAACATTGTTTCAGTAACCACAAATTTCAAGATTCTTCAATAATTACAAAAAAACTAATAAAAATTGAATCTTTATTAATCCTATTTTAAGGGTCAACAATAAAAAGCAGAATCAAGCTCCTGTCTAGCCTAAAAATAGCAAATTAAAAAAAAAAAAAAATCAAATCCAAACAAAATTAGTATCCAAACTGTCAAAATGAACACTGATTATAGAAAAGCAATCACCTTTCCAACTCTATGCAAAACTTTCTCTAAAGCAATGGAAACAATAATAATAACCGCACAGACACCAGCAACTGCCCATGTAGGAGTTTGATCCAGTTGCCGTACAGCTTCACTTGTACTATCTCCGGCCATATTTGCTAACAATATAATAAAAACTAAGGTTTTTGGTACATGGGTTATGAATATAATTAAGATGTATATATAATAATAATGGTGGGTCTGATTTTGGGTGGCAGGGTTATAATTTTGACTGTGATTTGGTAATAAAGTATGAATAAGAAGAAGAAGAAGAAGAAGAAGAAGAAGAAGTACAGGGGAAGGTGACCTGGTGGCTCAATGCTATCTGTTTACACGCCTTGTCGTTTAATATTTGATATATTATTATTGACAGGAATAGTAATTAATTATTAGTTTATTACCAAGTAGTAATTAGTTAGTGAAATACGCCGTGTTCGTTGGGACGAAAAGTACAAGCCTTAAAAGTTATGTCAGATATATGAAATTAAGTTGGGGCATAGTTGACAAATGACAACGAGAAACGAGTTAAGAAAAAGTATTGGATTGTGTTTTATATTGCTTCTTTAAGACTAAGAATCTACAATAAAGAATGTATTTATGTGTGACACTTATTATGGTTGAATATAAAATATGCTCGTATGATATACTTCTTTTTTAATTATTTTATTATTATTATTATACAAAATACCTAATCAACAAAAATTACTTTTTTAAGAGGTCAATTTGTGATTGAGTTGGTTGAATTAAACCCGACTCGTTTAGTTAAATATGTATAACCTGGAACTAATCAAACTTGTTTGGATTTAATCCAAACCCGTTTGTAAATTGCTAAACTATTCTTTACTATTTTTTTATTTACAAAATAAAAATTATATATATAAGAAATATATATTTATATCTATATTGTTAGACTCATATTTTTCTAATGACCAACTAAGTATCGTCGGGTACTCCGTGCACGGCCTCCATTGGCTAAAGGTAGCCCGAGCAGGCCACGATTCTGGACGGACGGAGCCCCTAGCGGTCCACCTATTGAGGGATTCCCCGGATAATACCCGACCCCCACGCCCGCCAAACGGCACGACGGCGAGGAGCTGGTAAAACCGGGTGAGATCAGGACTCAAACTCTGACAAGCCAGAGTCATCCCATATTAATTGGTGATAGTAAGGTTTAAACCCCTACCTCTCACTAGTAAAGTAAATACTATACCATTGTTAATATTTTTATAGGTATTTATTCCATTTTTTTAACTGACATATCGTGTTATTCTTGAAATAGTTTAGTTTATTCTTGTAATAATTTAGTGTTTTAGTATTGAATATTATTGTATATACATAACTGATTCGGTATTTATTGTATTAAACTTATATATATATATATATATATGTGTGTGTGTGTGTGTGTGTGTGTTTGTTATTATTTGTTATTTATGTGGAGGATTCTATGTTTTTTTTTCGAACGGTGACTTTCTCAGCTAAGGGTAATCACAACTCCTACGAGAGAAGCACCACCATCCTACTCAGACCAGACTGTGTTGTCAAAGTCGGATCCACGCTGGCATTCGAGTTTGGCTTGGGCGTTCCTTGTAAAACTCGACTGTCTCAACCCGCCCGAAGACATGACAGTCGAGTTAACCAGAATGAGTCTGGAAACAAACGATAAAATTCAGGTGGCATCAGGATTCGAATCTAGGACAAAGTTCGGGTCATCCATCATTTGCCATGTGAAATGACCACTCCGATGGAATGGCACCCACATTCTTTTATTATTGATTATGTTAATATTTTAGAGAAAAGAGATTGATAAATGTGTATATTAAATAAGGGTAAAGTTAAATAATGAAAAATAATTAAATGGTTATATTATACTATAAATTGAAACAAAAATAAGAAAGATAAGAATGATTTTAAGTCACAAAATAGATAATGAAAAGTTAATAAAGAAATAATAACTTAAAATTTAATAAAAAATAAAAAATGTAAAAACAAAAAATGTTTTCACCATCTTCCTCGTTAAAAAAAAGGGCCACAATGTTGAGGGAAAAAATCATTGTGTCTTTTTATTTATCATTGTGTTTTTTATTTATTTCCGTCACTGATTGTTTCTTTTTTTTTTGACATTATGTCTTTTTTTTCTCATTGTGTTATATTACTCATGTAACATCCCGAAATTTCTAGAATAATATTTAATATATTATGTGCGTCGGGTGAAATAATTGAGTTAGTGAAGTAATAATAATAATAAAATATGAAATGATAAGGAGACTTTTTAGATGGAATTAATTATGGACAAAAAAGGAAAGATGGGCCTTAGGTCCATGGGTTTAAGGGAGTATAAATCCCCCTTAAACCCTAATCCTTTCCATTTTTCATCCATATTATCCATCTTGATCTCTACACACTCAAAACACACACACAAACCCTTCCTTAAGGCCGAGAGAAGAAGAAGATGATCCAAGATCAAAACCTAGCCTAAATCTTGATAAATCTTAACCTTACAAGCAACATACAAGGTCATTGTTCATAACCAAGCTAAACCGTAACCTAAAAACGAGTAAATGTATGTTCTTGATCTTTAAAGTTTATGTTTTTATGAATGGTTAGCCATGAGACCAAACCCTAGAGTAGATCGGGTATAAACGAACCATAAAGTAGCAAACTTGATGATTAAAATGGACATAACGAACTAATGGATAAGTACGGCTCGTAAAAGAAACCCTAGATCTAGTTTTGAACATCTTTAGCCATAAAGATCCAAGCTTTATGGTCATTCGGGTAGAGGTTTGGCCAAAAACGGTTAAGGAAAACATTTATGGATCAATACCGAGCCAAAATAAGATGTTAGGGTTAAAACCAGTAAAAATAATGATTTTAAAGAGCTAACCCATGACCAAGTTACCCAACTCACTTGCTTACAAACCCCAGACTCTCTTACAAAGCTTATACTCGCTTACAAAGCATATACTCGCTTACAATACCCCAGACTCGCTTACAAAGCTTATACTCACTTACAATACCCCAGACTCGCTTATAAAGCTTATACTCGCTTACAAGACCCAAGACTCGATTACAATGCATTAGCTTACAATGTGGCCATTAACTTACAATGTTCATTAGCTTACATGTGGTCATTAGCTTACAATGTTCATTAGCTTACAATGTGGTCATTAGCTTACAATGTGATCATTATAATACAATTCTATTAGAATATACCAGACTTAGCATTTTGGCTAAAATATGAATAATATGATAGGACAAGTATTGATACATGTAATTAATATACAGTTAGCAGAGCTCAGTCAAGGAAATGATTAACGATTAACGGAGAACGAAACCGGATCCAGGTGAGTTTCTAGCCCCATTTCCTTGTTATGTTTTCGGGAATGTATGCGTACTCGATGTGAAGTGTGAATACACTTACCTTAAGTGGTAAGTGTATGCTATAAATGATGTATGAATTAGTCCTCGTGTAGAGGTTATGAATGAATGTTTGACGATGCGTGAACAATCTTCTGATATTGCACATGTCGGCAAAGGAAATGATCTCCAAGTGATTATAAGTGTGTGAATGTTATAATGTGACTTGTTTATTACGTAAATGATAAACTGATAGGAAGTGTGTTGTAGTGTAGATTAAAGTGTGATAGAAGTGGTAAGGGATCTACTAAGGGTGTTAGTGGCATGACGATAGTGCATGGTAGGGTAAGCCTATATGTGCCTCCGTTATTAAAGTGTCATAACGAGAGAACGTGGGAGGACAAGCCTCTACGTGCCTCCGTTATTAAAGTGTCATAACGAGAGAACGTGGGAGGACAAGCCTCTACGTGCCTCCGTTATTAAAGTGTCATAACGAGAGAACGTGGGAGGGTAAGCCTCTGCGTATTCCCGAAGCAACTGGCTAAGACATAAGTGACAGGTGAGTGGTTAAGCGGTAAGGTGAGCAGTATAGATAGTGGACTATGTGTCTTCAGATACGTATATAATGCATGTACGGTTGTACGGTAAGTTGTTTGATTAACTAGAACTCACTCGGCGTAGCTGACTTTTAGTATGCAAGCATGTGAACAGGTTCAAAGAGCTAGCATGAGGATGACACATGACATAGATTGAATGACTGACATCTGAAGATAAAAGAAATAAAGTTTAAACACGATGTTTATGTTATAATCTCAAGACAAGTTTGAATGTTTCTAATTGAATTATCGAAGTTTTATGTATTCCACGAATGCTTTAATAAACTCTGATTTTTAAAGAACTGTGTTTATGAGTAAATCCGACCTTAAAGTGAGGCACTGGGAACAGGGCCTTACAATTCAACATTGTGTTATAGTTTGTTCGAGATTGTGTTATATTTTGCGATATATTTAATTGTGTCTTTTTTTATTTATTATTGTGTTGTTTGTTCATTTTCGGCATTGTATTTTTTCGACGTTTTTTAAAACGGGAATGACAGGGAAAACATTTTGATTTTTTAAATTTTTTCGTTTTTGTTTCATATTTTGAGTTATGATTTTTTTTATTATTTTTCTGATTTTTTTATTGGTTTTTTGTGTGGCTATAAATCATTCTCACACTTCTTATTTCTGTCTCCTTATGCATTTTAATTTTCCCCTTAAATAAAATATACATATACCAAGACTCCTAAGTTTGTTTATTTTAACTGAGATAAATGTTTATGCGTTGAAACAATGTTATCTTCATATGAATGCACGCCATTGTTTCAATCGTGTAGCGTTTTGGTATTATGTCTTAGGTTGGGGTGTGATATTAGCAGAGCCGCTTGGTTTATAAACAAATCGAGTTTGAGATACCCTCAATCGTTTCGATTCAACTCAAGAAACAACCCTAGTTGAATCGCAACCCGTTGGGCCATGCTAAGTAAGAGGTGTACTTTACACAATCGTATTTTTGTTTTCTTTTAGTTTTTCGCACGCAGATATATTAATAGCTTCTCCTTAGTTATTTAAGTTAGATATAATGGCTTAAGTCAAATCAGAAGCAAGAAAAACATAAAAACACAAATCCTTGATTAAAACTATGATCGACTCTTTTTATTAATATAAACATAATATAATTATAGACAACACCAATAGACCTTATAAACAGTAGACCCAACTTAAGGAACACAAAATCATGAACCAATTAATAAGAAACACAAATATGACTCCAAAAATAAACTAAAACTAACTCTAAATTATTATTCAGGAGTATTGGTTTTAATACTCTCAAGTTTCACCCGTTGGCTGATAACACTCTCAACTTTCATTTTGTCAATTATCACTCCCAATATTGACTCTATTTTTTTTATCACTCCCTTGCTAATGGACGACTAACGTCGTTCGTGGAGATGCTTATGTGGACGTTATCTGCTTGATCTGGTCTGTTTACATGGAAATCACCCTATTAAAAAACAAAGAAAAAAACGTATACATCCGGAAAGAGCCTATTCGTAGTCGAAACCCTAAGGTCATCATTTTTACTGCTGTTACAACAATTATACTACCATTTATGCCTCGAATCTCAACGACACCCCAATCACTGCCACAGTCAGATTTGTCAGATAGTTGTAATCATTCAGATCCGATTTACATATCTCATCTTAGATCGAGATAAGAGCTACCACTATCATCATTGATCTTACCTGATTTTTATACGTTCCCCTCTAAGATCAGAAAAATGGGTTGTATTGTACGACCGTAACCTCTACCCAATCAACAACTGCTGGAGCACGCCTAAAACCTCTATATGATGCCTGCTTAACCACCTGGATCATCGATGGTGGAGTTGAATTTATTTGTTCAATGGAGAAGGTCGTTGGTGGGGGAGTTGAAGTATGAGTGGTGGTGGAGGTTGATGGTGGTGGAAGTAGAGGTTGGTGGGTGGTGACAGAGGTGGCTAGAGTTAATATGATGAAGAATAATATGGGATGACCTATTTTGAATCACCATGTCTTCTAAACCGAGCGGATCAAATTTATATCGAAGTTTTTTTACCTGCTCGTTTTGGATAAAATTTATGTCGGCGCATAAATAAAAAAACACGTCTCAACTATGTATTTGTATTTTAGTAAAACTTTATATTTTAAAAGTTATAATAGAAAACTAATTATAAGACCATGTGACGCGCAGTCAGAGTTTTGGTTTTTTGAAAAAAGAGAGTGTAGTTATAACTCTCCACCATTGGGCATTTTGTGTTATGTGGCGCCCAGTCACTTTTATATTTTTTTGTTTTTTTAAATAATAATTCATTAAATAATTAAATATTAAATTAAAAAAAACTACATTAAAATAAAAAAAAATACATTAAATTCAAAAAAAAAACTACATTAAAATGAAAAATAACATTAAACTTAAAAATAAAAATTACAATAATAATAATAAGACTAAATTGTATTTTTCAAAAATTTTATTTGCCGAATTCGTTTTAGAGATTGGACTCTCTGGTCGTCTTCGGATAACTCGTTTGTTAAAACCTTGATGTCGTTGTCCAATTCATTCCTTTTAAGTACTTCGACGTCGTCCAAATTTACTTGAAGACGTTGAGCTCCAAGTTCTTGTATACCTTTGAGTCGAATGTTCATTTATTTGAAATGACTTTCCATTTCGGCATTCGAACCCATTGACGTCGGCGACGCTACCTCTTTCCCCCTCCCTTGCTTCCTCTACCCGGCGGTCGAGGGATCTAGGAAACATCTGTATAGGGATTCTCGTCTTTATTATCGCTTAAGTTGAAAACTCGAGCATCGGTCCTTGGCGTTTCTGGATCAACCGAAGACGATATTTTAGACTTTTTGTTAGGCCTAAAACTTTCGGTGCTGGCGGGCGCAACAGGGGCCCACTTAGGATGAAACCTCAGATGTTTCCAATAGTCCATGTAATTGAAGTTCCCCGACTTCTGTTGAGACTCTACCAACGCATTTTCAATTATATCCGCGTCAGAGACACCGCTACCCCACGTTCGAATCATCCGAGAGTGAACCGAATGGTAACCCATGCATTTGGAGTTTATATTGGTCTATTTCGACATTACAGAATCTTTTTTCCCAACGCGAGTCCCTGCCAAGTTCATGGAACACATCTTTAATTTTGTTTCAAAATATGCCAATTTCTTGATAGTTCGCTAAAAAAATAAAAATATTACATGTTTAATGTTTATTCTAAGAAATTTTAAAAAAATATATTTTTTTAAAAACTTACAACATTCGGATCTTCCGATATCACACACCACGCCCGAGCAAGTAGTTCACACTCGTCGGGTTTCCACGGTATAGTTATCATTTTAGTCCGAGGTTTGCCGGGGGGTTTGTTTGAGTGTTTTCTCCCACGTCCGCTTCCACGTTGGCTCGAACCACCACGAGTCTCCGGGAAAGGTTGTGGCTCTGGGTTGATTGGTGTCTCCGGCACCGTCTCGTCGGTGGGTTGGGAACCGGAACCAGCCATCATATTCATGGTTGTGTTTTGGAAAATGGGCATCATATTTGGGTTAGGGACTCCAGAACCTAGATATTGTATGTACGCGGCCATTTGCGCGCCAAACGGATACGGGGTTTGAGGGGTCCGTGTGGATGGGTTCGGTTGTGAATTATTTGGGTCGGGATTGTTTGTGTTGCCTTGTCAGGCGTATTGACCAAAACCGAGAATTTGATTGTTGAACGGAAACATATTGGTTGGTGATCAAAAATATATACTTTGAATAAGTTGTAGAGATTGTTGTAGAGAATAAGTGGAGAAAGTGTTTAAATATTTAAGTTTGATTGTGTTATTTATAGGATGAATTGTGTTAAAAAAAGTAATTTTTTTAAGGTATATTGGTTTTTATTAATCCCAACTATTATCTTTTGATCGCTGCCGGTTTCAACTAACGAATTAGCTCCTGACGGTCCCAACTTTTAACGTATTTGTTCCAACAGTCCGCGACTAACGGAGCCTAACGCCGTTAGTTGCAGGTTGTCGAAAAAACATTTTTGGTCGGAAAACTCACATTTTTGCCCTAAAAACTCAACATTTTCGTCCAAAACATCTTTGTAACGGACCTTTAGGAATATTTTTTTAGTAAAAGTCACAATTATTGAGGTCGCCGGAACCATAAAACCATCCTCGAAATCGGTTGGTGGTGCTCAAATGGTGTTGGTTGGTTGGTGGTGAGTCAATTGGTGGTGGTGGCGGTGTTTTCCCGAAAAAAATATGACATTTCCGGCCAAAAACGTTTTCTGAGGACCTGCAACTAATGTCGTTAAGATTCTGTTAGTCGCGTACAGTTGAGAACAAATACGTTAAAAGTTGGGACCGTTAGCAGCCAATTCTTGAGTTGGGACCGGTAGCAACCAAAAGACGATAATTGAGATTAATAAAAACCAATATACAATTTTTAATCAAACGGTCACAAACTAACGGTCAAAAACTTTTGAAAAAGTGTGCCATTGTAAGCGTTTTGTACAAAACACCATTGGAAAACGCTGGACCAAAACGCCCGGGGGCGGGGCGGTGTGCCCCCGGCGTTTTCACTCCCCCCTCCCAAAAAAAAAACGCCGCAACTAATGTGACTACGGATGGTTTAAGTAAAATTAAATATAATAATATAATATTAAGAAAAGTACCAAAAGTTTCATAAAAAACTCGCACAAACTATTTATTTTACCTAAAATAGTCGTCACGACAAGTTTAATGCTTCAAAATATTCGTCCCTGAAATTTTTTTAGCCTGAAATAGTCGTCGCGTCCAGCTTTTAAACAACTCGTTAACATCAAAAATCTAATCGTCACGACTATTTTAAAATACCTAATTCTCAAATTCTTTAAAAATATACATAAAACTATAAACTTGTTTTTGAAAATACCCTGTGAAGAATTCCCTTAAAAAATCAAAGAGTGATAGTGAAAAATTCTCATCCTCATTTGAGAATACTATCTGCTCTCCATACCAGCTTCCTAGACCTCCGTCTTTTTTTTTTCCCTTCAGAAATCATCCTATATATGCAAGACATTTATATATAACTAGATTAATACATGTGTACTATACAGTCAATTAATTTAAATAAAATATATAATTAATAATCAAATACACTTTTAACAATATATTTATCGTATAATGTTAATATACAGCTATTGTACAATACGATTTATAACAATTAAAAAATAATAAATTAATTAGTTAACGGGCATTATTTGTTATTGTGCTTATTTAAGACTACATGAGTTTATAAAAAAACGTAATATATAAACAAAATAATTTGAGATTTTTTTTCACAAAATAACTTTACTAAATTTACATTATTTAATAAATAAATGAATAATAAATATTTAAAAAATTTGTAAGAGTTAATGTAATATGACGCAAGCAGAAAGTGGTAGTCAATTAACAGTAACAACCATCTTGTATGGCTTATGAACTATAAATACAAATTTCATTAAGAAAAGGAAAAAAGAAAGTAAACAAAACAAGAGGGATGTTAGATGTAGGCATGTAAATGAAATAAATGTTTGGTGGACGTAAAGTTTGTTTATGTTTATTTTTGGATGATAGTATAATTTTGGATGGATCATCTACTTAATATTTTATATTTGTTCATTTGTGTTTTTATGTAAGATTGTTCATTTATGTTCGCTTGTATTTGTTAGGTATGTTCATTTATGTTCGTATATTCTTGTTCAATTATATACGTTTGTGTTCGTGAACTGTTCATTTAGATTTTAAATAAACTAACACAAACATGTTCATTTTTTAACCGAACAAATATGAATATAAATATTTGTGTGACTAAGTAATCTTGTTCGTGTTTATTTAAAATTAAATGAACAAGCACAAATATACACCTGTTCATATTTGTTCGGTACATTTACAGGACTCGTCGAATGCAATCTTAATGCAATCTTATAAGTTATAACTGAGGTTCACCACTTCTCCATCCCATATAGGAAAAATGCTTGAAATTAAGCAATGACGTGGACAAGGAATTTCAACAAATATTTCAAACAAGTTGATGTGGATCCTTAACATATTTATTTATTAGCTGCTGTTCAAAAAGAAAAGAAAAAAAAACATATTTATTAGCATATGGTCATTCGCTGCTGATAGAGATTTCCGGAGAATATATAACTAGTTTTAAATTTATTGTAGAATTTAATGAATCATTTCAAGTCTCTTTCTTATTTATTGTTCTTCATGTTTTTCTCGTTTTTATAGGGTATATGCGTTGTGGGACATTAGACACAGATTTAACATTTATTGATTTTAATAATAGCTAGTCATACCATGCCATCAGGGCTGTTACGAACCGAGTCAAACCAAAATAACAAATGTTTCGAATCGAACTACTTGAATTTAAAGAAACAAGTGATGTGCTAATGCTTAAATTTGGTTTAATTTAAAATCGAACAACCTTGTTTTGCTTGGTTTCGTACAAAGTTTTCAAATTTAAATTTCTAATACTCCAAAATGTAATTACTTCAAGACTTTCAACTAAAAAATGTCTAGACTTTCAACTCTAAAATGTTTAAAACTCATAGTTAGCAAGAAAACATATATAATAAGTTCGACAAAGATACCTGATCGATATCTTCTCCTAACAATAGAATAAACAGTTCGTGCTTTATGCGTGACGCGAACTAGTAGTTAGGGTTTCAAAGGTGTAATCGAAGTATCAAACAATGAAACGAGAGGAAACTTTGTGGAAAAGTGCAATTGTGGAAGTAACGAGCGTCTAGAGTTTAAAATTAAACTTTGAAGTCAACGTATATTAAAAAATCTTTAAAATTATGTATATTTCTATATATGTATACATATTATATATATATAAATATTAAAATAAAAAAATAATTCGAGCAAAACAAACCGAACCGAACCAAACTGAGCGAAACTTAGTGCTTGGCTTGTTTTCAAACCGAATCGGCTCATTTCCAAATTGAGCCAAAATCAAACGAGCATTTTCTGAGCGAGTTATGAGTGAGCGTCGAGCAACGAACAATTTGGACAACCCTACATGCCATCTTATGTTTTAAATTTTAATTATTTTCTATTTAATTTTTAAGTGAAATCATTATCACACACTTTAATGGTCGGGGCGTTTCTGTAAGTGAAACCTAGGCACGCTTTTCACGTTTTACTCTTTTAATGAAATCATTACTGATTCCCTAAGGTCCAGGGGTATACATTAACGCCCAGTGCGTAGTTGGCAATGTTAACGAGTGTTATATCACTTCCATCATGGGTTAATAAGCGTTAAATGCAAGGTGAGTTAAAATGTTAATGAGTTTTAAAATCATCTACACACACAAGCACATTAATGTAAAAATCAATTTTACAATAAATAAAGAGAAGTAAATGGGGGGTTAAATATTTTTCTTAGAGTGAGGTATAGCTATGTGAAGTTAAGAAGCTTGATTGTATATCTCATAGCCTAGCTTTTATTTTCTGGCTTATGCTTATATTTTAAAGTAGCTTATAACTTATTTTCTATTATTTGATAAGCTCTTTCTAAGTGTTTGGATTAACTTATATTCTACAAGTTGATTATACGTCTTAACAAGTTGTTAAATCCACCATTATTTGATTTGTTACCGTAATAAGTTGCTTCTATATTATTAATCCACTATCATTTGAGGGCAAATGAGTAACTTACCCCTTAAATAAATAAGCTTCTTCAAATAAGCTAAAAGACCATCTTCAAGTAAGCTTCTTCAAATTAGCTTAGGGGTGTTTGGGATTTCTTATTTTTATTAACTTATAATTTATAAACTTTTTGAAAAGTTAATAAGGTGCAAAAGGTGTTTGGCAAACTATAAGACCTTATGGATTTTAACTTATGTACAAGAAAAAATAAAAGGGTTTTGAAAAGTTAGGAATCTCGAACTTATTAACTTAATGTGTTGATATTCCCATTAAACCCTTACATCCTCACTTCACAACTAAACAATCCCAAACACTTTTTAAAAAAATAACTTATTGATTTATAAAAGAATGTTCTTTTTGGTCATTTTACATGAATAAGCTAAATCAAACACTTCTTAAAAAACAACTTATTGACATAAGCTAATCCAAACACTTTTTTACAAATTTCTTTTTAAAAAGTCATAAGTTAATAATTCATTTACACAAAAAGTCCTTTTAAACTTAAATAAGGAATCCCAAACACACCCTTATATAAGCTTATAAGCATAAGCTTAAAAAGCTAAACCAAACACCAAATTAAGTTTATTTTGTAAAAAAAAGGCTATAAAAGCTAGGCCAAACACCCCCCTAAGGCTGAGTGTAGTGGGCGTGGGCTCGAGCGACAAACGGGCGAGAAGGGGCTAGAACGCGGCCCCCTGGCGATAATTGGGCGAAAAGGGGCGGGGGCGGGTTGTTTTTGTCGCCGGAGTGTTAAGAACATGATAATATTATATATATATGACCGTTGACAAACGGTCAAATTTAAAAAAATATTAATTAATTTAAACAATATATATATATATATATATATATATATATATATATAAACATACATCCTTCTTCTCCATTTTATACACAATTCATACCCAAATTCTTACAAAAAATTAACAAAATGAATCCTAGAAACAACCCGAACCAACCGAACTACCAATTCCCTGCTTTCGGTCAAACGTATGGTTCGCAACCAAGCCAACCGAGCCAACCGAACCAACCGAACTTACAATGGAACCCGATGAACCTAAACCAACAGAGCTATCCGGTTCAATTTTCCGACCCGAACCTAAACATGTACGCTAACTATCTCAGCCCCCAAAATACAATGCCGGCGTTCGGGTCTACACCACCGGAGTCGGAGCCGATGACGGTGCCGGAGACGCAAACGTCACGAACCTCCGGTTCAAGCAAAAAGGCGACTCGTAAACACAAAAAGAAACAACCGGGGGAGCCGATGGCGCAACGTGATCCATACAAGCATTAGAGCGAGGAGGAGGTGGCCCTCGCAAGGGCTTGGGTTGTCATTTCGGAGGATCCCAGCGTCGGTAAGTTTTTTAATATTAAGTATTTATTAAAAATGTATTTAGTGTTTATTAAAATGTATACTAATTGTGACAAATAAATTAAATTTTAATTTGTAGCTAACTTTCAAGCCACCGGGGTGTTTTGGAAGAAAGTCTTTGAAGCTTGGCTCATGATAACCAATAAACCCGAAGACTACCGGGGAAAAGAAGCGGTTCAAGCCCACTGGAAGGGGCTTAACGCATTTGTCAAAAATTTGCCAGGATAATTAACCGGTTGCAGGGGCCCGGCTAGCGTAGCGGGCATAACAACGCCGACATTATAAGTCAAGCCTTGAGCGACTTTCGAGCTCAGGGCCAAACTTTTGAGCGGCCGGGAAACCGTTCAAGTATTTGAATTGTTGGGAAAAGCTACGTCGTTGCGCGAAATGGAACGGGGCACCAACCGTTCCGGCCGCCCGACGAGCCGGCTCATCCTGCCCTTCAAAAAAGTCGAAGACATCGTCGTCGACAAATCCGAGCACAACAAACACACCCTCCGATGCTCGTAGCTTCTTCTTGGACGACACGATTAACTTATCGGACGATGTTAATATAGCCGACGACGAAGAAGTAGAGGAGTTGCCTCGACCACGCGGGAGATCGAGAAAAAATAAGGGGGAAGGTTCGTCGTCAACACGATTCAATACGACGCCCGATGAAATAAACGAGTTGGTCGGTCGTTTGGAAACAAATTCCACGGTAATAGGAAACGACCTTCGAGCATCCAACAAACAACAAGAAAAGCTAAATCAGACGTTGTAATTACGTCAAATGAAAGACGACTACGAATCACTCAAAGTGGATGGGTTTCACGAGGATGCCGCATTACTAGTTTCTTTTTTTTTTAGTTATGTTTTTTTTTAATTTTTTTCTTTAGTTATGTTTTTTTATATTTTTTGTTATGTATTTTTTTAGTTATGTTTTTTTTGTATTTCTTTTTAATTTTAATGCATTTTTATTTTATTATTTAAATAAATTAGTTTTTATTTGATTAGTTTAATTATAAAAAGAAAATAATAAAAAAGATACTACGGGCCCAACTTGTAGCCCCTACACCATTACACCCTAAAAAAAATTCGCCCCCTTTGCTGACTGGGCGCCACGTGTAACAATTAGCCCCCATTTGTAGCCCCTCCACTACGCATAGCCTAAGAACTGGTTGGTTCAATATGTCACGGTTCATTTGCTAATATTATTGTAATGTCTTTGAAAAGTGTCAACTAATGTTCATTTATAGCCTTTCTTTCATGGTTCATAGCCTCCACTACGCATAGCCTAAGAACCAAGTGTTCATTTATAATGTCTTTGAAAAGTGTCAACTAATCAACAACATTGATGTTATTACTGGAAATAATTTGCAGCACCATCCATGATAACGTGAGAGGTGTCTAAATGACTCTAATCTTGAATCTTGCAGGTTATTTTTGTCACAATAGGTAATTTTATAAAAGGAGGGTATATAACTATATATATATAACTAGCTTTTAGTTTGACTATTATGGGATTCTTTTTTATTTTTTTACATTTATCGTTTCTAATATTGTGAATATATTTTTTGGATTTTAATTATATAATATATTTTAAAAAAGTTTGTAAATACTTGGACCTAGTTTGATTAATTTATGTTTGGTTATGTTCGTTTATGTTCATCTTTTTGATAAAAACATTGAATGAACCATCTTCTTAATGTTTTATATGTTCGTTTGTGTTCAATTAAGTGTGTTTATTTGTTTATGCTTGTTTGTGTTCGTTTGTATATGTTCATTATGTTCGTTTACCTTTCAATTATGTTTGTATACGTTCGTTTATGTTCATTGACTGTTCATTTAAATTTTAAATGAATGGACATTTAACCCATATTTGTATTAGAGAACATTAATATCAATAACTAAATCATACATGCTTTTATACATTTAATACAACATAGTATGTTAGTAACCTGCCACCACTAACAACCGTTATTGGCCTGGAAACAAGGTTGGAGTGGTGGTGGTAGTGACATGAGTGATGAAGATAAAAATGAGTTAACTCAGATAGGTTTTCATATATAAGGGGTGTTTGGGTGAGTTTTTAAAACTTGCTTATTTGCTTTTTGAGAAGCAAAAGGTATGGCAAAACTCCTTCAAAAGCTTCAAATTGGAGTTTTCAAAAGTGCTTTTGCTTTTTAAAAAACAAAAGTGCTTTGATATGGTGTAAAACACACATGCTTTCCTAATAGTTTTTATGTTATTTTGTGCTTAAAAGTTAATGAATATAACTTGTTCTTGCATGAAATTTTATGTTATTGTTTATTGTAGGTCCCATGGTTGAAGAGAGCGAAAAACGAGTTTAAGGAAGAACAAGTCAGCTCAAACGGGATTCGGATGAAACCGGCATGCGTGTTTGAAGATAAGCGAGCCAGAAGACGAAAAAACCAGCCAAATGACCTGGCCACACCGCACGGCGCCCTAGGGGTGTTCCATGGCTGCCCTAATCCATCACCACGACAATTTTGTCCTATATGGACATGGTCCAACCGGAAATTAGGGTTTTTGCTTGTTTAACAAGTTTAACTCATCTCTCTCTCTCTCTATATATATATATAATAAGCCCTATGAGAGATTTAACATCATCCCAACCGTCCCACATCAGTTCCAGACGAGTTTACAAAGAGGAGAAGCAACTGGTTCGTTATTTCATTAACCGGTTGTCGGTTTTTGCTTGTTTTAACGTTTGTGAGTTTGTTTTAGGGTTTTAGACATTCAAACCTTTTGTAATCAGATTTATATGAAAATTTTTATCATTTATATCTATTTAATCTACTGTTCATTGATTATGGTTTGCTAGATTGGTTAGAATCACCTAGTTTGATGCTTAACAGTTAAAATTAACTAGTTTAGGGTGCTTAACAAGTGGTTGATTGTTTATCTATTGTAAAGTTCATATTTTGTGATATTATTCCGTGTTTACCCGCTGCTATAGATGTATCTTAGGTTGCATGTGCCTCATGTGGTTGATTATTGCATGAACTAGTTTCGTGTAGACGTTAATTGCATCTTTCGGTTAATACTTTGTGTGTTGATTGATTGTGGTAGGCATACCATTTGGATTTGTGTTTCTTGGATAATTAAAGTCAGTGAGTTCACCACATTTGAGTTGGACCAAGACCTTAGGTGTTGGCTTATCTTGCTAGTTAGTTGATCGGGTTAGTCGTTGCGAGACCACGTGCGGTTTTCCCATTGCCCGCTAGGTTAAGTTTGTAAGTTGAATTATTTTGTCCTTAGTAATGAATTACCCCTCTTCTCCTAGGTTTGTAATTAGCTCGAGCCTTAGTGAGATCTGTAACTTAGACATGGACCAAGTGATGAGTTATTAGGGTACGTAGATTAACAACCATAAGTTAAAAGCTATCTAGACGTTGTTAGGGTTTTCTGGTAAAATTGACCGTACGGACCCAGTTTCCTTGACTTCACCTATGTTAGCTCATATTTAGGACCCTGGTTTCAACCACATGTGAGCACCCGTGTCATCTTATAATCGTTAAGTCATCCTACCTAGGTGGTTCGTTTTCTTATTACCGTTAGTTTCGTTAAGTTTAATCGTTAGTTAAGTTAAATTAGTTAAGTTATTTTTAATTAAATAAGATAAAGAAATATATTATTTAGGCAGGACTTAGGTTAGGCTTTAGTATTTGAGCCACCTCACGTGTCTTTGTGTTCGACATCTGGACTTCCATTAGACTGTGCTGCTACGCGACCGGTACACTTGCCGTTTGTGTGACGCTTAGTTAGGATTGTTTGGTTTTATAAATTTAAGACTTAGTTTTGAATTGCAAGAATTAGTTATTAATATTTATATATAGCTTTTCGTACATCAAGGTTTTGACGCCATTGTCGGGGACACAGTTTGAGGCGATTAGAGAACGACCCGAGTTTTGGGACTTGCCTTTTGTATTTTTGTATATATCTAGATTAATATAGTTAGTTTAGTTTTTATTTTATCTTTTTATTATTTTGTCTAGTTTTAGTTTAATTTTAGTTTTAACTAATTCTCGTCTACTTCTATCTGGTGCCCATGATCTGTTTCTATTTAAGTGTGCAGTAACGGAGACTTACGGGAATGGCTTCAAAGAACAAAAACGTTACACCATTTGGTAGAAGGAGATGCAAAGGATTTTGGATTGAAACGCGAAAAATCGAGTGAAACCCTAGCTACGTTTGATGTTTGATTTAAGGGGGAATCTTCTGGTTATGAAAACTCATCCAGTGAATTCATTGAGCAAATACCAGATCCGGATGAGGTACTGTTTGATTGGTTACGCATCATCCATGATACAAATCCAAATGACCCATTTCCGACCCAACAAGCTTTATATGGAATTCGGCTTGGTTTAATGAGTCAGCCATAACTTAGTGAGCCGATTATTCAATTTGAAGATGCGTGGATGGATAAGCAGTTAGAAGAATATGTTCCCTCATGGGAAGACAAGTTTAGGGGTGAGTTTGGCGATGAGTTGGTGGATTTTACAGTAATAGATGAAGGAGAGTTTGACCCACTTGGTGATTTGAAGTTTCTTGAAGTTCTATTGTATAACGAGCCAAGTGTGGAGATCAAAAATGAGCCTTGTTGAAAGATCCATGAGATAGTAGTTAATTGTTCTTCCGACAGTATACTTTGATTGTGAAAAACCAAAACATGAACCGTACTCAATCTCCATTCGGGACGTGTCGAGGTTTAAAAAGTTGGCTAAAAGAGTTAGAAGGAGGATACCCGAGCTCAATGATCATGGCTTGATAACGAGTTTGAATTCCCCACCTCACTTTACTGAATCATTTTCGGGAGAATTCAAAAATTGGTGGTTCGAGCGAATTCAGATTTTCAGGCTCACATGAGTTTTGCAGTTGGTTCTTCCCTACTAATTGTAAACGGAGAGTGTTGAGGAGCATTGATGGGAAACGGATAAAGGAGAAGCCTCCTGATTGAGGTTTAGGGAGTGAGTCCGGCTGAAGACTCGTATATAAACTTAGCGCTTCCTGGGAGGCAACCCGGTAATATGTTTCATTTTATTTTAATTTAGTTTTGATTTTATTTCTCTGATACTCAAGTTGCTTATTTTCTTGTTTGCAGGTTGTTCAATGGTTGGTTGATGACGGTTGATGAGATGATTATAAACAAGTGTGGGGTTGCCACTTGTTTTAGAGGAGTCACGTTCGTTCGTGAGTGATAGCTTGCTAGAGAGCACTTGAGTTTGAGGCTTGCGTTCGAATTGAAGGGTACGAAACATGACTCAAGGCACACGACCACTGCTGTTTATCAGGGGAGTATGTTCCATTTTTCTTTATTTATTTTAATTTTGTCTTTTTCCTGTCTCACATTGAGGACAATGTGAAATTTAATTGTGGATATGGGGAATTGATATTTTAAATGTACAAATAAATAACAAAAATAAAATTAACATAAAGGTTTAAAAGAAAAATTAAATGAAAAAGAGTTTTAAAATGTCCATTATTTTCAAATTTTTGCATTAAACAGGAAATGATAGTATTACTTAGTGTTTTTGACAATCTCTTGGTGTTTTCTTAATATATATATACCTATATATATATATATAATAAATCAGAACAGTTGTGTATTTAATTTGAGATGTGTGGGTATACCCAACTAATCTTGAAAAGTTTCCCTTTGGTATTCTTAATTGAACCTTAACAAATTCATAAACTTATTGAGTTCTCATCTTTAGGGGAAGCAGGGAAGCTAAAATTCAATATGATATAGGGATAATTACCATAATCTTTTTACTTTGAGGTGGTGAGAATTAAGTGCATTTAAAATCTAGTGCACAACTCGTTTTTTATGAAAATAAATTGAGTGGTGGCACCCCGCCAAAAGTTAATCTTTTCATGAGCTTAGATTTAGTTATATATTTAGGGTGTTATTAAAAAAAAGAAAGAAATGAGAAAAAAACGAAAAAAAAGCTGTCAAATAAAGTTCAAATAAAAGATGCAAAGGCATCCAAAAATAGTAAAAGAGGCCAAAGTTGTCTATATTAGACATGACTGAGAGTTTACGCGTTGTCAATGAGATAGTGACTCTGAGGTTATCGCTATTGGGGCTTGAAAGTTCTTAGTCGATAAATAAAATTTTATGTTTATGCAGGACAAAGTCCAATAATATCTAGGATCAGCTCGTATGACCATCACATGACCATTCATTCATAATTCCATCTAGTGCATTTTCTTCTTACCGTTAAAGAGTCAATTGCTTACGGTGGTTTGTCGAACCATTTTGCATCGACTCTAGCTTAGCTAGGTCTTTGTGTTTGAGATACGGTTAAGATTAGCTGCCACTCCCGAGTGAGGATTCTATAGGGTTGTTGATGATCATTTGAACTTAATGCTATATGCTACCTGGGGCTCGATGGGTTGGTGGCTGGGTTTAAAGTGGATCAATATATCGGTGATCGCAGTTAATATGCCAATTTGTTTCTAATGCTTTTAAATAAATAATAATAATAATAATAAGGATAAATAAAACTGAGAGTTGTTATTTTCTTCTTGGGTATGATCCTGTGCAGATTACTTTTTCCAGGACGAAAAAGGTTTAAGTGTGGGGATGTTTGATGTGGTGTAAAACACACATGCTTTCCTAATAGTTTTTATGTTATTTTATGCTTAAACGTTAATGAATATAAATTGTTCTTGCATGAAACTATAGGTTACTGTTTATTGTAGGTCCAATGGTTGTAGAGAACGAAAAAACGAGTTTAAGGAAGAACAGATCAGCTCAAACGGGATTCGGATGAAGCCGGTATACGCGTTTGTTGATAAGCGAGTTAGAAAATGAAAAATCAGCCAAATGACTTGGCCACGTTGCGCGGTGTAACACCCCGGCTAAAGCGGAATACGCCCTTGGTGTGACGTACAAATTGTTCAAAACACATGTGACACTATTAAGTGACAATAATATCATTAATTCATTCAAATCCCAAGTACACAAGTTGATCAAATAAACAAATACAAAGGAAAGAAATAAAACAAACGTCTTCTTTGTTTATTATTTAAATAGCCTAACTTCTAGTATCTTCGTCATTTCATCCTCTAATGAAGGTACCTGTAGCATATATATATATATATATATATATATATATATATATATATATATATATATATATATATATATATATAATAAAGTCAACTAATTGAATAGTTGGTGAGTCCACACAAGTTTGATACAATTCCATGAAACATAGTGTAGTAATAGTGCAAGCAATGCCTTTTCCATTCGGTAACAACCAAATGTATTCGAATCGGGGTCCCTATTCCACTCATAAAATCGAGGTCCTGAGTGCATTGGGGGGGGGGGTATGATCATACTTAATGAGGAAACCATGAGCACGTAATCCTTGAGCAAGTAAGCAAATAAACACACAAGTCCATGTAACGAATTGTAGTTTGTAAATAACGAACAAACGAAATTTAATTGTTGATAGGATATATATGTTACGCTCAAAATAGTTAAAAAGGGTAAAAAGGGGGTGTGAGAAACTCAAATTTGAGATTGGATGACAACTTGAAAATAATATGGTAAGCATGTTATATGAAACCGAACGATCTAATCTCACGAGCTAAAATAATAAGAACACGAGAATTACTAACTAATTTAATGGAATAAAATGTCTGTTTTAATGTTCATTAGTTTTTATTAATATATATTTATAATTTCACACATTTTAAAGTATTTTAATATTTAAGTCTAATGGATTATAATGATTAATTATTATAATATTATTTACATGATTAATATTAGATATGTTTACGGGATTTGTCGTTACCGGTATGCTATATTTTAGTATAACCGTTTGTCGGTTTAGAATTTATAAAGTTACAACGTTATTATATATATTTATTTCTACGAGTTTTAACGAGTGGTTCGGGTTTGTAAAAGTTTGCCTCTTGAACGAAAATGCTAACGTAAACTAAACAACTTTTATTTAACTATAAAAATGATTTTATTTATTTTATAATGATTTATAAACATATATATAATTTATTATAATTAATAAATACGTTTATAAAAAATCTAAAAGATGTGCAGTGACCCGGGTTCGAGCCCGGGTCGCCATGACCACACCAAGTATACACACCCACCAGATCAAACTGTTTTTGTGTTGTGAAATCAGAACAAAAAATATATATATATTATAAGTCTCATGTTCATCATCATCCTAACAAACCCTAGATTCAATTCTCCAAATCCGTTCATATTAGGGGCTTTGTTAGACTATTAAAAACAATGAGAATACATATTACAATTACCTTTAAAGGTTACGGATTTATGACGAACTAGACTTGGCCGGAATCGTATTTGGATGAATAGATTAGAGGTTATAGGCAGTTTGTTTGTATAATTTTATGTTTGCGGCAGATTCAGATGACGATTAGGGTCATATTTATAGTGTCAATTGGATCGATTCGTGTTTAATTCGTGTTATTACCACTTTGATTATGATCCGACAGGTGTAGATTAATTAGAGTTAATTATGTCGTTAATGGTGAATTTAATCACGTATTATTGTTTAGGATTAATACAAAAATCGTTTAGTATAAAATAACGGACCAAACGAGGCTTAAAACGTTGATTTACAGGTTGTGGGCGCCGGAATCCGGCGGCCAGACTTTCTGATCGGAAAATCGGGGGTAGGGGACGGCTGGGAGGGTTGGGTGTTATTATTATATTATAATTTAAATCATATTTACACTGTTAACCCCTGAAGTATCAAGACCTTTATGTTTAGTTTTTTAAACTTTATTTACACTTTGAACTTTATAAATATACTTAATTAGATTAAAACTTATTATATCTTTAAATGGTTTATGTTTTATACCCGAATAGTTTGAAACTTGATTTCTTTAATAATGTTTATGGCTCGCAGATTAGTTAATTGAACAATATGAATAGAAAGTGAACATATACGAACTTTAGATCATTGAAAATGATATAAATTGATAACTTTCAAATACAAATATATTGAAACGACTAAACGGGTCTAACAAATACAAATACAAATACGAATATGAATATTGACAAATGTCACACGCGGCCATCTAGGCCTTGGAGGTCACGTTGCGCGGCACCCTAGGGGTGTTCCATGGCTGACCAAATCCATCACCTCGATTTTACAAAGAGGAGAAGCAACCGGTTCGTTATTTCATCAACCGGTTGTCAGTTTTGCTTGTTTTAACGTTTGTGAATTCATTTATGGTCTTAGACATTCAAACCTTTTGAAATCAGATTTATATGAACATGTTTCTCATTTATATCTATTTTATCTACTGTTCATTATTTATGATTGGCTAGATTGGTTAGAATCACCTTGGTTTGATGTTTAACGGTTAAAATTAACTAGTTTAGGGTGCTTAACAAGTGGTTGATTGTTTATCTGGTGTAAAGTTCATATTTTGTGATATTATACCATGTTAACACGCTGCTATAGATGTATCTCAGGTTTCATGTGCCTCATGCGGTTGATTATTGCATGAACTAGTTTCGTGTAGGCGTTAATTGCATGTTTCGGTTAATACTTTATGTGTTGATTGATTGTGGTAGGCATACCATTTGGATTTGTGTTTCTTGGATAATTAAAGTCAGTGAGTTCACCACCTTTAAGTTGGACCAAGACCTTAGGTGTTGGCTTATCTTGCTAGTTAGTTGATCGGGTTAGTCGTTGCGAGACCACGTGCGGTTTTCCCATTGCCGGCTAGGTTAAGTTTGTAAGTTGAATTATTTTGTCCCTTAATCACCCCTCTTCTCCTAGGTTTGTAATTAGCTAGAGCCTTAGTGAGATCTTTAACTTAGACTTGGACCAAGTGATGAGTTATTAGGGTACGTAGATTAACAACTATAAGTTAAAAGCTATCTAGACGTTAGGGTTTTCTGGTAAAACTGACCGTACGGACCAAGTTTCCTTGACTTCACCTATGTTAGCTCATCTTTAGAACCCTGGTTTCAACCACATGTTAGCACCCGTGACATCTATATTCGTTAAGTCATCCTACCTAGGTGGTTCATTTTCTTGTTATCATTAGTTCCGTTAAGTTTCATCAATAGTTAAGTTAAATTAGTTAAGTTAGTTTTAAATAAATAAGTTAAAGAAATATATTATTTATTCAGGACTTAGGTGAGGGTTTAGTATTTGAGCCACCTCACATGTCTTTGTGTTCGACATCCGGACTTCCATTTGACTGTGCTGCTACGTGACCGGTATACTTGCCGTTTGTTTGAAGCTTAGTTAGGATTGTTTGGTTTTATAAATTTAATACTTATTTTTGAATTGTGAGAATTAATTATTAATATTTATATATAGCTTTTCACACATCATGCTTTGATGATGAAATGGTTTCACAAATAAATGCGATGATATAATCTGTTAAACGGTTATCTAGATTTGGTGAGACCTGTGACCTGCTTTTTTTTATTATTTTTTTTAAATTAAATGGGTCAAAGGCATAGAATTTCATCATTCGGGAGTGAAGCAATCTAGCGGTGCCATATTGCCATTGGGGATGAGGAGTGACCAGAGGGCGACACTTAGGATATTTTGGTAGACAATTATGTTGAGTATAGATAAGGTTTTAAATTTATGGGATATATGTTATTCTACCTCTATTTTTGTAACATCAAATTTTCCATCTAAATAATATCCTTTTGTCACACCCCGACCAAGGGTGACAGAACATGTTGGGGCGCAACGTATTGATCGAATTGTAGCTCAAAAGACACTAATTAAAGCGACAATACTATTTAATTTTATTAAAATTAAAACAAGTACACAAATTAAATAATCGAAACAAATACATCATACTTTTGTATTTTGAATGAATAACCTAAGGTCAACTAACTATCTTCAATCTTGATAACATCAAATACTTGAATCTGTAGCATGTATAAAATAGAGTTTGTCAACACAGATATTGATGAGGATACATAAGTTAGCTTATATATATATATATAAATATAATCACAATTCATATGTCAATGATGAGCATTACAATTCGTATGAATATGTCAACAACTAAATAGATGTGGACTCATTCCTATTGATACAAAATCAACGTACTTGAGTAAGTGTATGATCATAATAGATGAGGGTAGAGTACGATGAGTCTAACCACCAAACAGTAAAGTAAACACATAGAGCATAGTCCTAGAGCATGTAATCATCATACATACACATAAATTGAATTGTTTTTTGAATAGATGAGACAAAAACATTAACCAAAACTTAATGAGGTATACATGCAACCTAAAAATATGAAATGTGAAAAAGGGGCATGTAAACTCACTTGAAGTATATAGAGGGCAATAACAAGTTGTCAGTTTAAGCGAGTTTATTGGTCACGTGGCGAATTCCAACGGATTCCTCTAAATTAAAAGTACGCTTGAAATAAACATCTTGACACGTATAAGAGTAAGAACGACACTATGGGATTCTATGAATTATACCATATTTGGGACCGTTAGGGTTTTGTGTAAACTTTAGTTGGTTTAAACTTTTTATTAATACAAATAATAAAAATAATTTAGTCAAACTTTTTTCTTGAAATAAAGAGGTGATTAGTTTAAGCTAATAAGGAAATCTTTTAGGGTCGAGATATTTATAATTAACAGTTTGATAAAAGTGTCACAACTTTTATTAATAGATTTTGGATTATTATTATTATTAAAACAACTTTTTTTTATAATAAACAAATAAATAAATAAATAAATAAAAACCTAAATAAAAAGTAAATCTAATAAAAAAACCCACAAAGATGAGCAACCAAGGGCTCGAATCAGGGTCCCTAGGTGGTTCACTACACACAACACACACCAGCCAACTAGGCTGGTTTTTCAACTCGGAAAAGAAATGAAACGAAAAGAATTTAAATAGATTTTTGAATTAACCCCAATTCCATAATAAACCCTAATCAAAAGAACCCAAATTGAAGCACGACTGCCCTTTGTCAATCGTAATTGAAAAAGGGCTTTTGTTAAGCACTCAAAATCGATCAAGAAACAACCATCAATTACCTGGACTGAGCACAAATCAAAATAGCACGAAGATGTAGAGTTTCAGGTTAGAACACAGGATCAAAACGATTCCAAACAGCTTCTGAATGTAAAATTGAGTGAGGGTTTTGATACGTGATGCTATGAGGATGGCGTGTGACTCGTTGATAGAATTTTTATCGTGTATTTAGAGTGTAAAGTGGCAAATCAATCTACATTTTAGAGTTAACAAAAAATGATTCTAAATCAGAAGAATTAGCTGTCAATTACGTGTTATTACCATATATATCAATAACTTGTTTGTTAAGAATACGAGATTTAGCCAAATCCCGAATTATACGGCTCGATTTGAGGATTAATTCGAGAAAGATCATGACAGGGGGGTGTCGGTGATGACGGGAAGAGTGGAAGGGAGGGAAAATGGATTTGATTAAATTGCAATTTGGTCCCTTATGTTTGGTTGTTAGTCAAAAGATGAAAGAACAAAAGTGTATGGAGGTTAAATGCACATAATCGGCACTATAAAAACAAATAATTATAAATAAAATAATATAACTTGTAAGAATTCGTTGTTTTATTTATTTAGTGCGGATCCAAAAATAGAAGTTTTTAAAATGGGTCGGGTTTCGGGTGCAGAAATTAATGAATGTTACACCTTCAAGCCTTGCACTTACAAGGATTTGAACCAATCACTAAAATTTATAAAAAAGGAAAACATACCACTAAACCAATAACTCTTGCGTAGTTCTTCCTCTATTTCAAAGCCAATATAATTCCTTCGGTTTATATGTATCACCGACATATGAGTAGTATCTAAATATTTGAGTTTCTTCATTTAAGACGGTAAGGTTTTGATTTGTTTAAAATCTTTATTACCACTTTTTTATAAGATACATGTTTTGATCAAGTTTGTTGAGTATAAAGGGATATTGGTTTTTAATGCTTCCAACTTTCACTTGTTGATTGATAACGGTTTAAACTTTCGATTAGTTACATATCACTCCCAACTTTTAACATATTTATTTCTTGCGCTCCCGAACTTAACGGGCCCTAACTTTGTTAGTTTTTTTGCTAACGTGGCCATTTTTATTAATAAAAAAACATGTTGTGGGTCCTACACCATCTTATTCCTTCAACATACAACCCCAACAACCTCCATTACCACCACCACCACCACCCACCGACCAATGCCACCACCAACCAACTACAATTTTCAGCTCGATTTTGAAACTGAGTCGAGCCCAAGCTTTCCCCATCTTGACTTGGTTCGGCTCATGAACAGCTACCGAAATATAGTTTTAGGCATCGTGCGCATAACTATTGAGCCATGCTCAAGTAATCAGTAGTGTTAGGTATGATGTAGTGAGAGAAGGAATGCGATATAATGATAAATATATATGTTTCCCTTGTGTATTTTATTTAATATTTAATTAGTTTTTATTTGTTTTTTGTTAAGATTTGTATACTACTAATATTATTGTGTTTTGTAGGTTTCGGAGGTTGATCGTGGTCGAAAAGGGCGAAAAACGAGTCAAAATAGCCAAAACGAGAAGCCGGAACGCATCAGGAAATGAACCGGAAGAAGAACCGGTCGGACCGCCCCCCTTAATATTGCACGCCGCGGACCGCCCCCCTTAATCTTTATTACCACTTTTTTATAAGATACATGTTTTGATCAAGTTTGTTTGAGTATAAAGGGATATTGGTTTTTAATGCTTCCAACTTTCACTTGTTGATTGATAACGGTTTAAACTTTCGATTAGTTACCTATCACTCCCAACTTTTAACATATTTATTTCTTGCGCTCCCGAACTTAACGGGCCCTAACTTTGTTAGTTTTTTTGCTAACGTGGCCATTTTTATTAATAAAAAAACATGTTGTGGGTCCTACACCATCTTATTCCTTCAACATACAACCCCAACAACCTCCATTACCACCACCACCACCACCCACCGACCAATGCCACCACCAACCAACTACAATTTTCAGCTCGATTTTGAAACTGAGTCGAGCCCAAGCTTTCCCCATCTTGACTTGGTTCGGCTCATGAACAGCTACCGAAATATAGTTTTAGGCATCGTGCGCATAACTATTGAGCCATGCTCAAGTAATCAATAGTGTTAGGTATGATGTAGTGAGAGAAGGAATGCGATATAATGATAAATATATATGTTTCCCTTGTGTATTTTATTTAATATTTAATTAGTTTTTATTTGTTTTTTGTTAAGATTTGTATACTACTAATATTATTGTGTTTTGTAGGTTTCGGAGGTTGATCGTGGTCGAAAAGGGCGAAAAACGAGTCAAAATAGCCAAAACGAGAAGCCGGAACGCATCAGGAAATGAACCGGAAGAAGAACCGGTCGGACCGCCCCCCTTAATATTGCACGCCGCGTGACCAGGGGCTAGACATGGCCGCGGGGCGCGGCCATTATCAGATTTCAGAAAATTCTCCGTTTTTATCAGTTTTGGGCCCAGTTCACTATAAATACACCCATAACCTTAACCTGAAAAATACCCTAGGAACCAAAGCCGAATTTGGAGTTTCATGGAGTTTAGGATTGCATTATTTGGCGGGTTTGAAGGCAAGGAATCACCCGAGAAACGCTACTTGTTTAAGAACGAAGACTATGGGTTTTAACGCCTTTAATCTTTCATTTCTAATGTTTTTCACCATGATTTCTTTTATCATTGTTTTGTTTGATTTTAAGATGTTAGGCTAAACATTATAGACTGCTTAGGCTTATGATGAACCATAGTTGATGTTTTATTTTTGGTTGGATTGTTTCTTTTCGTTTTGGTTTTATGATTTATTAAACTATTTGATTTTACTTGATTGATGCGTATATGCACTTCGTTTTGGTTGTTCTAGTTTTATTGTTCCACATAATCCTTGTTGATTGTTTCATATGATAGGATTTGTTAGGTCATTACTGTGTGTTCTTGACTAGTTTATGATTGAATTCAAATAACATCATAGGAATAATATTTTTAGTCAAACAAATAAAAGTGTGCTGCTAACCTAGAAAGCTGTAAGGTGATAGGTTATTGTTAGATCTTTTTTGATTAAGTTTGCTAGATTTAGTTCTTCGTAAAGAGTCCCTCTAGGTTTGATTAATTAACCTTGTCTAGCGAGTCAATTAAGTTTATTAAATTACCTTTGATTTTCGCGGGGGTAGGATTTCACTATCAAGGTACTCGTTCATAATTAATTAACAACCGTAAGGGAGTTTAATTTATAAAACTGGTGTGTCTTAAAACTTAATAGAAACCCATAGGTGTCTTCTTGGGAAGGGCCAGAGGTCATGTTCGGGTTTTCTTTTAAGCGTCTATTTAACGATCACAATTTTATAACTATTATTTTCCAACTATTTGATAACTGAAACATTGGGGATTCTTGCCTAGGTGGTTTTTCATTATCATCTGAATCAGTAAAACTTGCTTGTCTTGTGTTTCATTTATTGTCTTTCATTAATTAGTTTATTTTATTAGTTTAATATAATATAGTTTAAAAACCCCCTTTAAATAATATTAATAAATAGTCGTGTAAGTAAGTCGAGTTTAATTTGCTAGTTACGTAATTTAAAGAGTTTCGTGGGTTCGATATCCGGACTTACTTAGCTGTACTAGAGTCGACCGGTACACTTGCCGGCTAGTAGTTTAAGAGTCTAGAGTATTACTTAGTGTTTAGATTATCGTGTTTTTATTTGACTACTTTTAGCACATCAAGTTTTTGGCGCTGTTGCCGGGGACTCTTGGAGATTGCGTTATTAGCTTCGATTAGACTTGCTTGATATGTACGTGCTATTTGTTTTGTTTTTGTTTTTGTTTTTGAGTCTTAGGAGTCTTAGTAGTTTATATTTTATTTTTCTTTTTGTTTTACGAGTCTGTTTTGAGTCGTAGGAGTTAGGATAATATAGTTTATTTTAATCACTTTAAATTAGCTTAGTTATTCTTTAATATATTTTTTATTTTAATAATATTTGGTGTCCGTGATCCTTTTCTGTTTAAGTTTATCTTTACAGTAATCTTCATGGAGTGTTGCCACGAGAACAAATTATGCGTGGTGATTGATAATATGGGGAATGTAATTGGTTGTAAAGACTCATATGGCATAATGATGGATCACATGCGAGATATTAAGATATTTCTTACGTGTCATCCATAGCATTAATGCAAATGCACCACTTTCAGGTATCATGGATGATTTCAAGCTAGGCTTAATGAGTCGAATTCAATTTAATGAGCCGACGATCGAGTTTGAGGTTGTTGGGTTGCAAAATAAGATAGAGGAGTGTATTCCCTTTTGGGAGGACGAGTTTAGGGATGTATTTGGTGAAGATTTGGTGGATTTAGCCAATGTGGATGAGAGAGATTTTAACCCCGAAAGAGATCTTGATGAGCTTGAAGTATTGTTATTCGGGGAGTTGTTTAAGAAATTACATGTCAAAGAGGAATCACAAGAGATATCCGAAGAGTTGAAGGATGAAGAATTGCATCTCATTATGAAAGAACATCTGCAACTGCATGGTGAAGTTGATTTCGGCTTTTAGAAATACTTATTCGTGGATCACCACGTAAATTAAGAGCCCAAAGAAGGAGGATATATGGACTAAGGAATGAAAGTGTGCCGAATCGGTCATATTCTTAGAATTTCATTAATGGGTGGATTAAGCTGAATGCATATTTTTGTGCGCACAAAAATTTGGAAATTAGTTTCTTCCCGACTAACTTTAAGATGAGAGTGTTGAGGAGCACCGATGGGAAGATGATCAAGGAGAAGCCTCCTGATTGAGGTTTCGGGAGTAAGTCTAGCTGAAGACTTTTTGTAATTTAGCGCTTCCCGGGAGGCAACCCGGTATTATGTTTTCATTTTATTTTATTTTATTATTAGCTTTTATTTTTTCTTATCTTTGCCGGCTGTTGCTTCTCTTACTTGTAGGTTGTTCCGGGATTACTTATTAGATGGTTGAAGAGATATGGTTTTAAAAAAGTGTGGGGATGCCACTTGTTTCAGTATTGCCGCTTATGTTCGTGTATGAGAGAATGAGGTAATGTTTGCTAAGCACGTTCGGAGTTGGAGGGCATTCATGGAAAGAAGACTTTGGCGTCATATTTCATGCGCATATTACCAACTAAGTCTTTTCCATTATCTAGCTTATTAACTTGTTATTTTGTTTTTTTTTTGTTTTAATTTTTAGGTTTTAGTTTTTTGTAGTCCGACTTTATTATAATTTTATTTTTATTTTAAGTTGTCCTTATCCTTGCATTGAGGACAATGCAAAATTTAAGTGTGAGGATAGGATATTAGAGTCGTAGTTTAAATTTAACTTTAAAAAATAAAAAAAAATTGAAAAAGTTTTGAAAAATATATCTTGAATATAGTTTTCTGCGTGAAAGTGGGAGATGATGATACTTATCGGAAATTGTTTTTTCAAACTACTAATAATAAGAGATAATATAAAAGAAAACGCATTTAACTTGGGATGTGTCGGTAGGCTCAACCTTGAGAATGAAAGGGCAATTTGACAAATGGGTAACGAAAATCTCTTGTGGGTAAAGAGTTTTGTCCCTGGAAAATTAATAATGAAAGGTCGGGCCATACTCAAGCCTCAACTTTTGGGATGAAATGTGAAAATATTATGAATTTTAAATTTCAGTACGTTATCATATGATACTTGGGTAGGTTAAACGTTAGAGTATGCCAAGTAGCCGGTGATATAAATCTTAAACCGTTTAGTTTTAGTGTTTTACATTTCATTGGCGTATGGTTTTATAACCTTATATCTTGTATTGATGGGATGCCTCTGGTCCGGAGACTATGGGTCTGTATACGGTTTATCATCTGGGTATTCACAATTCCTAAGTGGGGTTGTGAATATTAAAAAGCTAAAAAAGAGCAAACCCGCAGTTATCTGCCACATAATTCATTAAACATGATCGTTACGTAATTAAAGTACAAATACACTACTGACTTGATCATCCACACTATTAGCCATATGGGGTCCCCTTGCTCGCGTCTCATTACCATTAAGAAACGGATCGCAAGGGACACGCCACATGTAAACCCTACGTATGAATTTGTGCATACTCGCCTTTGGTGATGGGTTCGGGGTATTTCTTGATAACGGGGGTTTGTCATGTTGTGGGGAACACTAGCTAATTAATTAATTATACCTTAATCATATCTAATGGCTACTTTGGTAAACTTTGATGCTTAAGCTTAGGTGGATAAACAATACCATTGATCCTCTTAACTATTCATGAAAAAGAAGAGCTATAAAAGTTTTAAATCTGCTAATTTTGAGGTTAAGTCAAGTTAGGGTGGTCTGGTCTGGTAAAAGCTGAAGATAAGCGGGTCTTTATTGTGTAAACCACAGAGTAATATAATTGTTGGATCTTATTTGTCCTGGTAAAGATCAACGCATGGGTTTAAGTGGACAACAATACCAGTGATCTGGTTTTTGCGTCTTTCTGAAACTTTAAATTAATCTATATGTTTTTAAAGACTATATTTTCCGATTCTGATTACACTGCATTAGACTTTTTCAGTGACGAAAAAGAGTAAGTGTGGGGATATTTGATATAATGATAAATATATATGTTTCCCTTGTGTATTTTATTTAATATTTAATTATTTTTTATTTGTTTTTAGTTAAGATTTGTAAACTACTAACAATATTGTGTTTTGTAGGTTCCGGAGGTTGATCGTGGTCGAAAAGGGCGAAAAACGAGTCAAAATAGCCAAAAACGAGAAGCCCGATCGCAATAGGAAATGAACCGGAAAAAGAGCCAGTCGGACCGGCCGATCAGACTGGCCCCCTTAATATTGCACGCCGTGCTGCGCGACCAGGGGCTAGACATGGCCGCGGGGCGCGGCCATCATAAGATTCCAGAAAGTTCTCCGCTTTTGATCAGTTTTGGGCTCAATTCACTATAAATACACCCTTAACCTTAACTTGAAAATACCCTACGGACCAGAGCCGAATTTGAAGTTTCTTGGATATTAGGATTGCATTATTAGGAGGTATTGAATGCAAGGAATCACCTGGTGAAGCGCTACTTTTTCATGAACGAAGACTACGGGTTTTATCGCCTTTAATACTTCATTTCTGTTGTTTTTCACCATGATTCTTTTGTCATTGTTTTGTTTGATTTTAAGATGCATTATAGACTGCCTAGGCTTATGATGAACCATCGTTGATGTTTTGATTTTAGTTGGATTGCTTCTTTTCGTTATGGTTTTATGATTTAGTAAACTATTTGATTTTACTTGATTGATACGTATGTGCACTTGGTTTTTGTTCTAGTTTTATTGTTCCACATAATCCTTGGTGATTGCTTCATATGATAGGATTTTGTTAGGTCATTACTGTGTGTTCTTGACTAGTTTATGATTGAATTCGAATAACATCATAGGAATAATATTTTTAGTCAAACAAATAAAAGTGTGCTGCTAACCTAGAAAGCTGTAAGGTGATAGGTTATTGTTAGATTTTTGTTGATTAAGTTAGATTTAGTTCTCCGTAAAGAGTCCCTCTAGGTTTGATTAATTAACCTTGTCTAGCGAGTCAGTTAAGTTTATTAAATTACCTTTGGTTTTGGCGCTGTAAGGTAGGATTTCACTATCAAGGTACTCGTTCATAATTAATTAAACAACCATAAGGGAGTTTAATTTATAAAACTGGTGTGTCTTAAAACTTATTAGAAACCCATAGTTGTCTTCTTGAGAAGGGTCAGAGGTCCTGTTCGGGTTTTCTTTTCAATGTCTATTTTACGATCACAATTCCATAACTATTATTTTCCAACTATTTGATAACTGAAACATTGGGGTTTTTAGCCTAGGTGGTTTTTCATTATCATCTGAATCAGTCAAACTTGCTTGTCTTGTGTTTCATTTATTGTCTTTTATTAATTAGTTTATTTTATTAGTTTAATATAATATAATTTAACCCCCCCCCCCTTTAAATAATATTAATAAATAGTCGTGTAAGTAAGTCGAGTCTAATTTGTTAGTTACGTAATTTAAAGAGTTTCGTGGGTTCGATATCCGGACTTACTTAGCTGTACTAGAGTCGACCGGTACACTTGCCGGTTAGTAGTTTAAGAGTTTAAAGTATTACTTAGTGTCTAGTTTAGCGTGTTTTTATCTGACTATTTTTAGCACATCAGAATGAAATAGCATGTTTAAAGGTAATGAAATTTATTATATTTGGTTGAAGAATGAAAAGAAATCGTTCATTTTATAGGGAATCTCATTCGCCACTCCTTTTTTTTATTTTGATTCTATTAAATCCTATTTTTGGCTTCCATAGTTTATCCTTCTATGTCACTTCTATTCCTCGAAGAATCCCATGTAAAAAGAAAATGTGATTTGTCCCTCTCAAACAACATAACTATTTTTCCTCCATGAATCATTTGTTGATTTTGTTTTTAACTAATTGGCAAATTTGGATGACACTTTTTTTTATTTTTATGTTTTGAAAATTTTGAATGATTTTAAATTGGGATATTGGTTTTTAATATTCCTAACTTTCACCCGTTGGTCAATATCACTCCCAAATTTCGATTTGTTACATACGATTCCCAACTTTCATCATATTTGTTTTTGTCACTCCTTCACTAACAGACCACTAACGTCGTTAGTGGTGATGCTGACGTGGCTTTTTTTAACTGAGCTGGCATGTTACGTGTCCTTTTTTTTTTAACTGAGGTGGCATTTGGTGATGCTCACAAGAACTCCAAGCTTTCATTTTCTTCCACACATATCTTCTTCCTCTTTCTCTCTAAGAAAACCCAACTCCAACTACCATAATCACCACAACTCCAACCACCCTCCACCACCCACAAAACCGAAGTTACGTACAACCATTTCCACTATCCTACTGCCGACACCACTTGAACCTATCATTATCAACGCCTTTGCCTCTAAACTCTCATCCCCTTAACCACCGTCGCCGTCATCATCCTCGTATCCACCTCTGTTACCCACCATCATTACCACTTCCATATCTGTTAACCACACCATCGCCACCGCCATCTCTGTTAACTACAACCAACTCTTAGATCTGACCAGAGTTTAACAGATCTGAACGAAATTGGCTCAAGAATTACCGTCGTCGTTCATTCTTCTTCTCCGCCTAGTGCCACCTTGCTCATCCACTCTCTCTTATTCATTGTTGTCATCTTCATCAAACTCCACCATTGTTGTCTCTCTAACGACTTGTTTATTTGAAGCAGCTGAATGGTGGGTCTCTTTAACGACTTGTTTATTTGAAGCAGCTGAATGGTGGGTCTCTTCACAGTAGGAGGAAGATGATACATACCAATTTATAAATATTATAAAGTGGTGGGGAATTTGGGTTTGCAGGGTTTATAAGTTGAGTGGTGACGGTAAATTTGGGTTTGAAGGGTTGGGGGAAGAAGATGGAGTTAAAATGGTGGACCCATAAGCTTTATAAATATTAATTATGCCAGCACAGAAATAAAAAAAAGCCACGTCAGCATCACGATTAACGACGTTAGTCGTCTGTTAGTGAAGGAGTGACAAAAAAAAATACGATGAAAGTTGGGAGTGGTATGTAACAAATCGAAAGTTGGAAGTGATATTGGTCAACGAGTGAAAATTGGGAGTATTAAAACCAATATTCCTTTTAAATTTATTTTAGTTGAGAACTTTTGAATGATTTTAATATTTTATTAGTTATGTTTTTTCATGATATAAATCAGGGTTACAAAAGTTATTAGGCTAATTTTAATAGCTGATGAAGGAGTTAGGTGTACTCGGAAAGTACCCGAACATGACAAATTTTAAAAAAATTAAATTTCGGATATTATATATATGTCAAATGTTATAAGTTACTAATATTTATAACAAAATAGGTGAATATCAATATTAATAAGATAATACATTTTTAAATAATAAATTATTCTAAAATTGCTAATCATAAATTAAAAAAAAATGATATTTGTTCTTTAATATTATAGAAATGCAAATTATGTTTTATTTTTTTTTTAAGTCAAAATCGCCCCAAATTCATTGACTAGATTTGATTATGGCTGAGGTTGTTATGACTCGTGGGCTATCCAAGTTTCATTAGAAGTCTTATACCCGTTAAATCGGTTCAAACGCATAAAAAGAATCCATTTAGAAATGAAGCAATCTGGTGGCTTGAGAGGGTGCGGGGAGTGACCAGAGCGCGACAAGTAAGATATTAAAGGTTTCGTTACAGAAATTGCCCTTTATGTTTGCATCAGATTTCAGTCGTTGTCCTTTATCTTTACGTTTTGTACTTTACGTTTCCAAATGTTACACCGTTTGTCCTTTTGTTCTAACCCATTTATTTTTTCTCGTTAACTCAGGTTAAATGCTTTGCACATGAGGGAAAATTAGTCATTCTATCCATTTATTTAAAAAACATTTTAATAATAAAATTTATATTTATATTTATATTAATATAAAGAACACATAAGCCCTCTCTCTCTCTCTCTTCCCCTCTTTCTTCTGCCGCCACCACGGCCACACCAGAGCACCACCGCCACCATTAACACTCACCACCACCGTCACCATCAAAACCCGTGACCTTATCTCCAGTGACCTTATCTCCTTGACCTTTCGACCAACATCTACCTAATTAAACACCGCCGGTGCTGTTATGGTTTCACAAGCCCTGAACGAGGAAAGGTAGTGAGGTTTTAAGATTATTGGTTGGTTTCGGAGGGATATGCAGCACCAAATGACAGATTTGAGCGTACAGTGTGTTCTCCGATAATCAAGTCAGAAGATTTGGGCATTTCTTCAAAGGCTACTAATCGGAGCCCTAACGGGTCAGATTTTGCAATTCAGACAAAAGGGTGCATGATCCACTATCTTTTTTGACCCATATGATTATCAGGGGGGTTTGGAACTAGCCGGAAGTGGTGGTCGTGGCTACGGCTGAAGGTTAAAATCGTGGTGGTTGTTGAGCCTGTCAGTTTTGCCCTAATGTCATCCCTCTTTCTCTGCATGAGTTCATTAGAAATGGCAGTAAGTGAACACCGGTGGTGGTGAGTGTTGATGGTGACGATGTTGTAGTCATGAGGTTGTTGCAGTGGCAGAAATGTGTGTTTGTGAGAGAGAGAGAGAGAGAGAGAGAGAGTCTTTTATTGTTTTATTTTAATCTTTTATAATTATATATAATAATATTTATTGTTAATTTTTTAAATAAATGGATAGAATGACTATAATTTGCCCTCATGTGCAAAACATGTGACCTGAGTTAACGAGAAAAACTAACTGGGTTAGGGCTAAAGGACAAACGGTGTAACATTTGGAAACGTAAAGTACAAATTATGTTACTTTGAAAGATAAAGGACAACGACTGAAATCTGGTGCAAACATAAATACAATTTCTGTAATTCTGTCATATATATATATATATATATATATATGATTTTAATTTTATGTTATAACCCGGTTTAAAAGTTAGAGTTTTGTAAAACCCATGACTCATTTCTTTTTTTAATATAAAATTGTTTCTTAATTATAAAATATATTTTTTTAATAAAAAAATATATTTATTTTTAGTAAATCCTATTTTATAGGATTTTCAAATCAAATATACGGTGATATTAATTTTTAATTTAATAAGATGTTATAACCCATTTAAACACTGTCTAGGTTTGGTAAAGCAATCTGGTGGCTTCTATAAAAGGGGGAGCGACCATATCACGAGAAATATGTTTTTTGAGCTTTCGTTTTTATATATTATAGATTATAGATGTTAATAAACTATTAAATTTAAAAAGTTTTTAAATTACTCGTCAAAAATATAATAAGAAAAAAACCAAAACATATTCAAACAAAACGACTCGAATGGTCCACATCCGATTATTTCACAAAAGAAAAAAAAAAAAGAAAACGATTGTAGCAATGGTTGTCAACACTAACAAAAAGCATGTGGAAGTAATTAATATATTTATTAAAAAGGGGATTACATCCCACTCACAAGGTCACTATTTATTTTACTATTCATTTTTAAATATTTTATTAATTATTATAACCATTAATTTACTAATCATAAGTTCATAAATAAAAATAATAGTTTTTGCTTTCTTCATTATAAATTTTTTATCAACTAATTAAAATATTTAACTAATTATATTTTAAACACTAAACTTGGACAAGTGTCGGTTTTACATATCTTATTTTTTGTTAAACGATTTTCTTAAACTTAGTTTTCATATTTTTTATAGTTCGTCTTTATAATGACCGAAACTTTTTTCGTGATTTAAAAATATCTCATCGTCACATGGTTTATATCCGCGTTTCAACGTTTGATACCTAGCTCGCCTTTAAAATATTTATTTTGAATTAATAATTTATGTTTACGAATTTGTATTGGTACCGCTGATACGAACCGAATTTGTGTTTGTACACAACAATAACATGTCGGTCTTTTTAGTTCCACATATGAAAATTTGTTGTATTTTGGCATTGGCGGGTTTATTTCTTTTGTTTAGTTTCGATGTTGTAACTTAATACAGACTGACTTCGCATCGACTTGCAACAAGTTTATGGTTTAACACTTTTACTTATGTTTTTTTGTTAGATTTAACGATCCCGTCGCAAAGCGCGGGGTCCTAAATTAGTTATTTTTACTTTGATAGAATTCTCTATATGCTATGAAAGTTGTTATGATATTTATTTATTTATTTATTTATTTATATACTAGTTTTTATTCCCATGTTTTATATTATTTGTTTCTAGTATTTATATATTTTTTGAATTTTAATTTTATTTATTGTATGTTAGTTAAGAATATACTTATGGTTTGATGATAAAAGGTTTCACAAATAAATAAGATGTTATAACCCGGTTTAAAAGTTATATGAGTTTGGTGAGACCCAAGACCCGTTTATTTTTTTACCATAAAATTGTTTTTTTTTGAACGACTAACAAAATTTCATTCAAAAAGCACTAGCAAGTCGCTAGAAACACCGATACAAACGATAAAGCGTAAATAACACCACCAAACAATACAACCATTGGACAAAACCGATACAATATGTCCACCCAACTATACCCATTACAACCGAAAACCACACCACTCTTCCCAAGAAAGCCCACCTCTATTTGCCATATTTTTTATCCAAAGGAATCCCATCACTTTTATTTCCTCTATCAAGTTAGTCATTTGAATCGGAGACCCGAGTGGACTAGCGCATTCCGCCCCTTCCATAGGCACCAAGTGGCGATTAAACAAACCGCTTGAAAAACTTTAGCCTTTTCTTTAGTAAACGACGAGAACTTGTGCAAGTCCAACACATCGCGAAAGCTAAATAAGATAAAAGAGGGCAACTTACACCATTGTGCAATGACACTCCACATAGTTTGAGCGAGACCACACGAAATAAACATGTGTTCAGTCGACTCCTCCACCTCTCCACAAATTGGACAAAATGTCGAGCTCACTGGAATATTCCTCCTTTTTAAAGCATCGAACGTTGGTAAGCGGCCGAGCACCGCTCTCCAAGCCACAAAACCAACCTTTATCGGTACAAACCGGTTCCAATCGAATATATATTCATCAGCCGTATGCGAGTTTACCAGCATACAACCCTTCACACTTCTAACCGAAAACATACCAGAAGCTTCATATTGCCAAGAAACATAATCTTTCCCTTGTTTCAAGCCCACACCTTAGACATAATTGCAACAACCACCTAAGCTCACCAATCTCCTCTGTACTTTCCGGATCCCTTGCCCAATCCCATCCTCCACAAATCCAACCATCCAACATATACAACCTGTCCGCCACCATGCGCCCTTTTGAATTTTCTAGGGAGAAAAGCTTTAAGAATTTAATTGCTAGTGGAATTTGGTCAACCCAACAATCAAGCCAAAACCATGTAAATTGTTTCTCAATTATAATAATATATTCATCAGCCAATAATGACACATTTGCGTCTCGTAAATTGTTTCTCAATTATAATAATATATTTGGGTTTTCGTTTATATATATACTAGTTTTTATCCCTTGTATTACGGGGTTGTTTTATATTGTTTGTTCTAATATTTATTTATTTTTTGAATCTATATTTTTTTATTGCATGAAAGTTAATAATATACTTATGGTTTAATGATAAATTTTTTCAAAAATAAATGAGATGTTATAACCCGGTTTAAAAGTTATATGGTTTTGATGAGACCCAAGAACCGTTTATTTTTTTTACTATAAAATTGGTTTTTTAATTATAAATAATATTTATGAAAGTTTATAATAAACTTATGGTTTGATAAGAACCAATACCCGTTTATTTTTTTTACTATCAAATTGGTTTTTTAATTTAAATAATATATATATCTTTTTTAAAATAAATAAGATATTAATTTTTATTATATCCTATTTTATATGATTTTTACATCAATAATTTGGTGGGAATAATTTATAATTTAATGAGATGTTATAACCCGTTTAAGGATTATATGGGTTTGGTAAGACCCACACCCATGAATTCGAGTCAAATGCATGAGAAGCCTCCGTTTAAAATTCAAGCAAATCTGGTGACTCCAAAAAAAGGGGGAGTGACCACATCACGACACATAAGATTTTTATGTCTTCGTCTATATATATTACTAGTTTGATCCTCCCGTGTTACGGGAGTTTATTCAAGTTTTTGTTTTTAATCGTTTTGCTATTTTATGATGATTTATTTTATTTTTAAATGTAGTTTTGTTTTAATTTAATACACATATATTAGTTTGTTATTATATTTTTTAGCGTTTGAGTTTTTTCAATTGAGATATGTATGTTTTTTAGTTTTTTAACGAACAAATATAAACGAACACGGGCATAATGATTTGTTTAAATGAACAAACATGAACACAAATATTTGTTTAATGAAAAAGGGGACATTGATGTAGTTGACGATGGTGGGTAGTATCAAAAGTTAACCGGTGAAGGAGATGATAGACTAACAACGGAGAACATGTAAAAGAAATAAATTAAATTACGGTTTAACGATGAAAGTGTTTACCAATAAATGAGATCTTATAATTCATTTAAGGGCTATAAGGGTTTGGTAAGACCTATAACCCGTAGAAATTATTCTTTGATGATTAAGGGGTTATTTTACAAATAAATGAGATGTTATAACCCGTTTAAGGGTTATCCGGGTTTGGTGAGACCCATGACCCACAAAAATTATACTTTGATTATGAAAGAGTTTCACAAATAAATGAGATGTTATAACCCATTTAAAGACTGTCCGGGTTTGGTAAGACTCATACCCGCGAATTCGGGTCAAATGCATGAGAAACCTTCATTTATAAATCAAGCAATCTGATGGCTCTAAAGAATGAGGGAGCAACCTGAAAGTGACACGTATGATTTCATGATATACAATTGATAGTAAATATTCATATTTTTTGTATAAAGCTTGACAAATTATCATTCATGTTTGGTCATCATGACGTTTGTATAACGTTGATGGGTAATTTATTAGAAAATAAAGCATAAATCTTTCAAGTGTCTTAACTTGAACATAGAAGGCCAGTGTGTCTTCTAATAAAATATGCTTGTTTTTGGGTTGTGTGTACAGTGTATATGTGTGTGAGAAAGACATAAGTTATGTATTTATTTTTATCTATAACAGTAAAAGTAACAAAAAAAAACTTATGAATCTCATTTAATTTCAGAAAATGTCATAATGTATTTAATGTGTGCTGTTTATCTTCAAGTGTATATATAACATCTATAATTTATGAAAATATTTCATGTGTGCTGTTTATTTTCTTGATTAGTCAGAATAATCTCGAAAGCTACCTATTCGTAACACCCCAAATTTCAGTATTTTTGAATTTAATATAATTATAGGAGAAATTAAGATAATTTAATGAGATGTTATAACCCGTTTAAGGATTATATGGGTTTGGTAAGACCCATACCCATGAATTCGAGTCAAATGCATGAGAAGTCTCCATTTAAAATTCAAGCAAATCTGGTGACTCCAAAAAAAGGGGGAGTGACCACATCACGACCCATAAGATTTTTATGTCTTCGTATATATATATATATATATATATATATATATATATATATATATATATATATATATATATATATATATATATACTAGTTTGATCCTCCCGTGTTACGGGAGTTTATTCAAATTTTTGTTTTTAATCGTTTTGCTATTTTATGATGATTTATTTTATTTTTTAACGTAGTTTTGTTTTAATTTAATACGCATATATTAGTTTGTTATTATAATTTTTAGCGTTTGGGTTTTTTCAATTGAGATGTGTATGCTTTTTAGTTTTTTAACGAACAAATATAAACGAACACGGACATGATGATTTGTTTAAATGAACAAACATGAACACAAATATTTGTCTAATGAAAAAGGGGACGTTGATGTAGTTGACGATGGTGGGTAGTATCGAAAGTTAACCGGTGAAGGAGATGATAGACTAACAACGGAGAACATGTAAAAGAAATAAATTAAATTAAGGTTTAACGATGAAAGTGTTTACCAATAAATGAGATCTTATAATTCATTTAACGGCTATAAGGGTTTGGTAAGACCTATAACCCGTAGAAATTATTCTTTGATGATTAAGGGGTTATTTTACAAATAAATGAGATGTTATAACCCGTTTAAGGGTTATCCGGGTTTGGTGAAACCCATGACCCACAAAAATTATTCTTTGATTATGAAAGAGTTTTACAAATAAATGAGATGTTATAATCCATTTAAAGACTATCCGGGTTTGGAAAGACCCATACCCGCGAATTCGGGTCAAATGCATGAGAAGCCTTCATTTATAAATCAAACAATCAATCTGATGGCTCTAGAAAACGGGAGAGCAACCTGAAAGTAACATGTATGATTTCATGATATGCAATTATATAGATAGTTAGATAGATTATAGATAGATAGATATTGTGAAACTTCTATATTACTTTTATATTTATATTTATTAATTCTTTTTTAATTAATTAATTAATAGTTATCCAACATTTTAGATACCCAACATGTTTTGGACGTACCTTACATTACTTTTAAGAAACGTATATGTATATGATGTACTTCTATAATTGGATATGGTGTTGAAAATACCTAAGCTTTGGCTCAAACATGACACATTAACATCTTTAGTAATGGGAATTTTTCTTTATTTATTTAAGCTAAGCTTATTTTGTTTATAATATTATTACTATAATAAATTTTGAGCATGTTTGGTTATTTTCTTTTATAACTTTTAAGATACAATATTCTAGTGAGTGTCGAGTATATCGTTGCTACGTAATGATTTTTTTATTTTTATTTATGTTTCAGTATAAATTTGGTTTTAAACTGAGTTGTGAATAGTAATGTACAAATTATCAACCTACAAACATACATATCATCCAAAATGCCTCAAATTGCCTCATAGTTTAGCTTTTTTTTTATAGGAAAATTGGTTTTAAATACTCTCAACTATACTTTATTGGCAAATAATATGCCCAACTTTACACTTGCCTGGTGACGGTCCCAACTAAAGGGGTATTTGTTTTTAACGGTCCACGACTAACGGATAACTAACTCCGTTAGTACGTTGCTTGTATGGCACGCCTAATTATCAACAAAGATATACAAGGCAGCTTATGTGGAAAACCAACCATCATCATCATACCCTACCCCTAGCCCCACCATCCCCCACCAACTCCAATCAGAAACCACCACCACCGCCACCCGGAAACCACCTTCACCTACCTCTTTTATGCCACCACACACAACCAACCTATCACCAGCCCTAACTTTTTACCCTACCACCATCTCCTTTATTCTTCATACATCATACTAACACCATCATTTGATTTAGATGATTCAAAGTTCAAGATTTGGGGGTTTAATATATCCCGCGTATTTCCACTTGCAGGTTTTCAAGGGAACAAATTTTCCCACTTATGAGCTCGTCGGAACCTCAATCCCCTGCTCCGTTGACATGCAACTCACAAAAACCCCAAAATCGTTTTTCCGATCCCTGTTAAAACTTGTTCACAAACCCAGATCCGCTCAAAACTCTACCGGAGTTTTGCCCTAATTAAAAAGCCTAACTATCCTCTCCTAAAACTGTCTATATTTGATGTTCTGATTGCTTGTTATAGGGTTTTGAGATGGTGTTTTATAACGGGATTCAGATGGTAGTTAAAGATAGTGGTGGTGGTGGCCCGTTAGTGAACATAGTGGCGGTGGCTGTGGCCGACGTGAACATAGTGGTGGTGGCCGGTGGAAAGTTCCGTTGATTGAAGCTGAAAGGTGGGTTGGTTGAAGATCTGGGTTTTTTATTTTTGTTTGAAGATTTGAGATTATTGCCACGTAAGTTGCCACATATATCGTTTTTGATAACTAGGCGTGCCATGTAAGCAACATACTAACGGAGTTAGTCATCCGTTAGTCATGGACCGTTAAAAACAAATACTCCTTTAGTTGGGACCACCATCAGCCAAGTGTAAACTTGGGCCTGTTATTTGCCAATAAAACGTGAGAGTATTTAAAACCAATTTTCCTTTTTTATATGTTACCCCGTTTTCTATTTTTGCCATTCAAATAATATAATGCGTTATAAAATTATCCATTGCGATGTGTTTACCTTTATTTGCATCTTGATTATAGTTTTAATTTTTCCCGTTTTGTTTTTTGTTTTTCTTTGTTGTATAAAGTGACACCGACAATCATTTTCGTTCTTCTAATAATATAATACGACATATTATAAATTATCCATTGCCAAGTTTTTATTTTTTTCGACGTTTTGATAAATGTGTTAAAGATCAAATAGGTCACATACAAATATTTTTTTTTTCCATGACAAACCAAATAACCAATGTCATATTATCAGAACTGATATTAGTATTCGTTTATAAGGTTTTTAATCGACGTAAACACAACTTTATCTTTTGTGTTAGATCGGACAACTTTTGTGTAATGAGCCATTGTGAATTATTTTGTATCGTGAACTATACCGAGTTAAGATAATATAAAAAAAACTTTTGTATGCCCACTTCACTTTAACCAGTGAGAATTTTCTTTAGGCCAAGTTTGAGTTATTTTGTTTCTGAATATGCCGCTACGTCAAGTTCATTTTATCTACATTTTGATACAAGTTTTGTTCAAAGATTTAACTGGTCAAAATATAAATATATATTTGTCCTTACCTAGATAAACCAAAAATACACCTACTGAATATCAGTGCCAATGTCGATACTATCAGAACCGATATTAGTATTCTCTTTTAGGGCATCTGATGACGTAAAACATAACTTAAATTCTGCATTAAGCCAGACAATTTTTGTGTAATGAAACTATCCTAAATAAATTTTTTTTTGGGATCACAACTATACTTACTACTTGTAACATGCAAACACATAATACACTTCTGTGTTTTAAATTTTGTGGACATAGAGTTCTATTAAAAAAGACATTTTTTCGGTATCATAAGCTATATCTAGTGTCAATACTAGAACCGATACCAATAATATCACTATTAGACTGTGCATTGCGGTCACGGTCACTTTAGTAGCCTCGTGAGTAGCTGGCGCGAGCCATGCCTGTGGCCCACACCACAACGGACACCCGTGAGTGGCTTCATGAGCGAGCAACCGCGACCATGGTGGGGGAGGGGGGTGAAGTGAACTTTGGGAATGGAATGTTTTGGTGTGTGTGCATTTGACCGCTGGGATTAATTTTTTTCTTTCTATATTTACATGAATAAATACTTTCACACAATAAAAAATACCCACCCTATCTACTCATTTCTCTCCAATACACCCTGAAGAAACACGAAATCCCCATTGGCCTAACAACTTAGTCCAAGGTGAAGATTAAGTATCTCCCACGAGGGGTTAAGGTATTATCCGGTGCGAGCAAGCAGAACCACCTCAAACAGATCACTGTGAGCTTGTTACGAGAAGGAGAAGGGGGAGGGTCTTCTCGTAACCACTCTCCGACGTGAGAATCAGTACGTGTATATGATTATATATGAATATACTCCGCAATGTTCCAGAGAGTATTTTTCTATTCAAGTTGGGTTCCCCTTACCGTTTTGAGGTAGTGAGATATTTATAGTTGGATGAGAGGAGAGAGAAGGTATGCACACCTGCCATATCGATAATTACCACCAATCAAGATGCTTGAACTTGCGTTAGGAGGAGTTGGTAGGCAGTATGGCCGACCAACCAACATTGATGTTTTATACTATGTAGTACTATGAACTGTGTGTTGTCAATTCCCTATTGGCTGGTGTTCTTTTCCATGATGATACATCTTTATTGCATCATGATTATGGAGATCTTTGGCGCGCTTTTTTCTGAGATGTCAGGGAATGTTTAGCGCTTGATAATCTTCTTCAGCACCATCATGTGTATCTGGCACTTTTCTTCGGCGCATGCATGTGATTGATCAATCAGGTGGGCTTGGGACCCTACCTCTATAAGTCCCCCAGTCCATTGCTGCTCTAGAATCGTAGTGTTGAGAGGGGCTATGGACTGAAAGGACGGTAAATTTTTTGCTTCTTCGTTGATTCCTCATGCTACTTTCCCCCCCGCAAGAGTTTATTGGGAATCTTCTGTTGATTACTGCCTTTGCTTGCGGAGGTTGGTTGGAGGTCCTCCTTAGGAAGAAACTTTTGTAGGCAGGTGGTTTGTTGGGCTAATATTTGTGTGGTTGGTATTGTTTTGGGCTAACATTGTAAACCGAGATCCATTGGGCTAATATTTGTGTGGTTGGTATTGTTTTGGGCTTACATTGTAAACCGAGATCCACATGGATCTCGGTGGGCTTTTGGTAGTTTTTGGCTTTTTACTATATAAACAATGTATCTAGGTCGTTATATGAAGCGTGTTTGTGTAGAAGGTTGGTCGTAGACGAGATATAGAGAGATCACAAGTATTATCACTCTTGTAATCAATAGCGCTTAAGCACCTAACGCTGAATAAAAGTTTGTTTTGAAGCATTCTTATTGTGTTTGTTATTGTTCTTGAATCGTCCTATTGTTAAATTCTGCCTAACAACGGGATTTGGTTGATATCATATTGAAAGATCCGTCTAGGGACTTACAATTGGTATCAGAGCCTATTGGCATATTCTAGGCTCGGTTGTGATATCAAGGATTCAAGATTTGTTCTTAGTGTGGCCGTGTTGTTTATTTTCCGGTGACTTACTCATCGGAGGTGGAAGGAGATTTCTTGGGATAGAGATTGAGTTATTTTTGGTCAAAATTCAAATCCTAAAAATATCAGGATTTAGTTTGTTGCCAAAACTTCTCTGTCAAAGTTGGAAAAAGGGTTCACGGCTGATTATTGATCGTTTTCGGGCACTCTTGATCGTTGTCATGTATCACTTAATTGTTCTCGGGACCATTTAAGGGTTTTCGACCAACATCCTGAGTTCTCAGTGGATTTCGCTGGTTCTCGGTCAAGTTCTCGGGTTCTCGGTTCACAATCTGGGTTCTCGGTTCACAATCTGGGTTCTCGGTCAAAGTTTGTTGTTCTCAGTTGCGACTGTATCATTGGACAGTAGGCTTGGGCCTTAGTGTAATTGGGCCTATTCTGTTGGGTCTGGCTTCTGGACTTACTCTTGGACTAATAATTTGGACCATTACCTTATATTTTTATTTAAAATGGACCAATTAACTAATACTTCATCAAATTTTGCTCTGCATCAAGAATTGGACTCCGTCATGGGAACTGCTACTCGTGTACCCTGTTTATTGTCTCATGAGGGGTTTGCCAAGTGAAAGTTTAGAATTGAAAAATATGCGAAAATGAAAGATGCGAAGATTTGGAGGAGCATCGTTCGGAGTCCTCAAGTTATCACTTATCAACGAGAAAAATCTGATGAGGTGGTTGTGAAGCCTGCCGGATTGTATGTCGACACAGATTTTGAGAAGGTTGAAGAGGATGAAAAGGCTCTTACTACCTTAACTATGGCACTTTCACCTGAAATTGCCTTGGATTTAGAGAGTTACAGTCTGCTAAGGCTTTATGAGAAGCCCTTATTGATGTGTATGAGGGAAATGAGGACATGAGAAGAAGCCGACAAGATCTCTTACAACAAAAGTTTAACATGTTTAATCACGTTCTGGGAGAGTCTTTGGAAACACAGCTGCAGAGATTTATATCACTAGTCACCGAAATGCAATCCGCAAACATAAACTTGACCGCTGTTGAGACAAATAATAAGATGGTCAACTCCCTGTCACAAAGCTGGAATATAAATGTTGCTGTGACTAATAAGATAAAGGATCTTTCCAGGCTAAATTTATCAGAAGTAATGGCAATCATTAAATCATGTGTCATGGATGACAAACAACGTGCAATAAATCATGCCAATTCTTACAATGCGGCTGACTACAATGTCGCTTCTAATAATGCTCTTATGTCACAAGACAACTTCTCTATGTTTAAATCCTCTCATGGTCAGTATGCACAGCCTCAGCAGTCTAAGAATAGTTTCTAAATGTTTAAGTATGCTTAAGGTCAATTCACTCAGCCACCATCACAGCCAACTCCCATGTTCTTTCCACAACATATTCAGCAACCTGCCTCTGCTACTAAGTCTCAGCCAACTACTGCATCTTCCAGTCAGTCTCCTACTCAGATTCCAACTATCTCAAAGGAGACTCAAGAAAACGTTGTCATGATGGCATGTTTCATGAATTGCTACAATGCTTTTCTTGCTGGAGATCTGGTTCAACAAGTTGTAGCTGCTGAGTTAGATCAAATCCATCCTGATGATGTGGAGGAAATGAATATCTCTTGGCAAATAGCCATGAAAGTGTTTCGAGCGAAGAAATTTACAAGGAGAACAAGCACAAACAACTGGAATGTGCCAGCTAACTAGAAGGCGGGATTTAATAAAGGAAACTCTGAGGTTCTACAATTGTCACGAGTCGAGTCACTTCGCTCGTGAATGCACTAATCTAACTAGGGAAGGAAACAGAGAAAAAGCATTGGTTCCGATGAGCAATGCAAGAGGAGAAAATACAGCTGATTCAAGTGAACGTGAGCAGGGATTGCTAGCTCAACAGTTTTCTTGGAATGACCAGACGACAACTCTCAACATCAACAATCAGACTGCCAACTTTGCCCGGAATGATGTTGCTGAAGAAGAGAACGATGTTGAGGAACAACTTAAGGATCTTCAATTTTCATTCATGGATTTCACTTCTTCCAGCTCATCCGAGGTAAGTTCTGAATTATGTTCTCAATCTTGTGTTAATAAGGTAGATTTATATCAATATCACAATAGTAACTTGATTAGAGAAATGGAGGGAATAAAACATGAAACTTCACTCTTAAAAAATTCAAAAAAGCTTTAAAAGAAAAACTATAGGCACACCAAAAGGATTTCTCTAAACTTCAATTCGACTTTAGCATAAAATTCTGTCACCACTTAGATGCTAAATAGAAAATTGCTGAATTGACCACCGAATTAGAAGCTTCTAAGTTGGAGATTGCTAAGTTAACTAATAAATTTGAAAATTCTGAATTCAATTTTAGAAATTCGATGTCTCTAGTGTTGTTGTTGAGTCCATTATCGAAAATCAAGTAAAATGGAAAGAAAAAAAGGGTGAGGGTATTGGGTGCACTGTGGTTCTCCCTCCATATAATGACATCTGCACTGGACTTCCTCTTACCAAAGAAGAAGAAGAAATGAAAAAGTTTATGCAGTATGGTAAACCAACTGAAAAGGGGAAAGGTGCTCTTGGTTCAGTAAAAGGTACTGAATCAACCTCAAGGGTAAATGATACTACGTGAAAATGAAGTAATTGTTGAGGTTTGCACTGATGAGGATTATGATTTACCTGTTTTGAACAATAAAGACATTAATTCTAATGTTCATTTAAATTTTCCTGTTTTGAATTCTATTACTTCAAATGTTTGTGTTGGATCTGTTTTTAAGAGCAAAGACAATTGTGAGGTTGATTCTTTTAAGACTTTTAAATCTGGTGGTGTGTTTTTGAATACATTTGGTAAAAGTAAAAGTTCTAATAAACATTTGTCACCTAAGTTTGTTAAAGAAGGAAACTTATGTGTTCACAATTGTGATAAATCAAATGATAAGTCAAGTGTCAGGTACAAAGCGAGACAAACTAGCTCACATAACAGATCAAGACCAGGAGTAGACCACAATGGATTTTATGTTAAACGTCAAACATGTTATAACTGTGGCATTCCTGGTCATATTGCTAGAAATTGTCCACACCGTTCATATGTCCCATATTATAGAAATCATCAGAGGAATGCGCATCGAAATACCTTCTACAAGTACACTTCTTATAAATCAAGGTATTATGAGGCAAATTCCTCTAACAGTGATTGAAAAAGGAACAAGGCTGACAGGTTAAACTCTCATCAGACCAAGCCTAATATGTTTCACAAGCGTGATGGAAAATCGGTTTCGGTCCCAAGAACCAAGTCGGCCTCTGGATCGAAACAAATTTGGAAGTCAAAGTCAAATATGTTTTCCGCTCGCAAACCGGAGACTAAGTCAACTGTTCATACAAATAACAAAGTTTTAAAATCCTGATATGAATGGTTGCCTAAATCTCCAGTGACCAAGCCATCTTGTTCAGTCTTAGATAATCAGGAAGACATGTCATGGAAACCTGTGACACACTTAGATAAATCAGGCCTACCCAACACTAGGGTTGTGCAACGGTTCAGAACCGCGAGAATCGAACCGGAATCGAAAATGAGTGAAAAATAGAACCGGAACCGGAACCTATTATAGTAAATCGGTTCGGTTACGGAACCTATTATAGTAAACCGGTTCGGTTCCGGAACCACTAAAGCCGATTCTCGCTAATCTGTTCTGGCTAGAACCGGTTCGATCATTTATTTATCAAATGAGTTATGCAAACTTTGCAAATTGCAAAACAAGTTTATACAATTGTATGTCTTCTTTCATGGTAAAACTAATTTAGATTACAACATGAACATCCGTTATATTTTTTTTATTAAAACCTAAGTGTTGAAGTTAAATAAATCATTAGCAACGATAGATTAATGTAAGATCATGTCATTTTATATTAAATTACCTTGATAGCTTAAATCAAAATTGATCATGGTTGCTAGTTCTTGAACGTAAAGAAAAAAGATTTGAATTAAAAATGATTGAATGGATGCCGGTTAATAAGTTACTCTATAAACAATGGGGATTGGTAAATTTATTTAAAACGTTTTGAATATTCCGGTTCTTCGGTTCCAAGTCTAGAACCGACGGTTTTACCCAGAACCTAGCCGGGAACCGTTTAATGCAAATTCTGAGAACCAAGAACCGAACCGATACACACATTAGCGATTTTGAGGCACCGGCTCGGTTCTGGTTCATCGGTTCTGACCGTTTCGAACCGTTTTTTGTTCACCCCTACCCAACACTACTATGGACTGGGTACCAAAAAATAACTAATCTCACACATTGTTCAGAAACAGCTATGGAGGAATATCGTCAGAACTTGGTATGTTGACAGTGGCTATTCCAGGCACATGACAGGAGACATCTCCCAACGACACGACATTCAAATTTTTAATGGTGGGTATGTTTCCTTTATGGGAGGAGAGAAGGGGAAGATTACTCAGAAGGGTACTCTAAGTAATGGTGTTCTTAAATTTAAGAATGTTAACTTTGTTCTAGAATTGAAAAAACAGTCTGGTTAGTGTTTCGCAAATTTGTGATAAAGGTTTTTCAACACATTTCACTAACAAAGAGTGTTTAATTTTAAAACCTGGTATCATTATACCAGAAGATTGGATTCTTTTTCGATCACAAGAAAAATATAATGCTAATGTGATTGACATGAACAAAACTGTTCCTGATGAAATCACTTGTCTATTTTCAAAAGTGTCAGAACATAATGCCATGCTTTGGCATCGTCGTCTTGGTCATGCTAACATTAAAAGCTTAAACCGTCTTGCTAAAAATGACTTGGTGCGTGGTTTGCCTATCAAGAATTTTGTAACAATTGAGAAATGTGTAGCTTGTGCTTTGGGTAAACATAATCGTAAGTATCACAAGCCAAAACTGGTTAATACCATTTCCTCGGTTTTTCAATTGCTAGATATGGATTTTTTTGTCCGATTCATGTATTGAGACTTTCTCACAGCTCTTATTGTCTGATTGTTACCGATGATTACTCACGTTTTACTTGGATGTTTTTCTTGTTTAATAAGAGTGAAACTGCAACATTGATAAAACGCTTTGTGATGCTCATGGAGAACCAACTCAATTTAAAGCTAAAGGGTATTCTCTGTGACAACGACACCGAATTAATGAATTCAACGTTGAATTATATTTCTGTCGAGAAAGGAGTACTTAGACAGTACAACTCAGCTTGCACACCACAACAAAATGGAGTTGCTGAGAGAAGGAACATAAGTCTTATCGAGGCAACAAGGACTATGTTGTGTGATTCAAAGCTACCTCTATTCTTCTAGGCTGAAGCGGTCAACACAGCCTGCTATGTTCAAAATCAGGTGTTGCTTAACAAATCACAGATGAAGACTCCCAATGAAATTGTTTATGGTCACAATCCTACGGTTGCACACTTTCGAGATTTAGGGTGTCCGTGTACTCTACTAAATCTCGAAACGACTCCAAAGTTTGGAGCCAAAGCTGATTATTGCTATTTTATTGCATATGCTTGTCGCACTGCTTACAGATTTTACAACAACACAACGAAGCGGATAGTAGAATCTTATGATATGGTGCTGGCTAGAAGAGAATGAGACTGATGCTCATGTCGGTCCTGACTGGGTATTCGATTATAATGAACCTTTTAAGACATTTAATGTGTTTCCAGTTGTTGATACAGAAAACTCAGGTGCTGGGGCTTCAAATGCTGTTGATGAAGAAGGCGACATCCCTACTGATTCTCATCTATCTCATGTGCTGAGTATAGACCCGTTGAAATAATTGGATACTACTCAGCCATTGTCGACAAGTCATCAGGAAAGTGTTACCAAGACTGCGTCTTCATAAGAGTCTCATGCTGTACGTGAACTACACACCGCTGCAACTTCTACGGCCAATGCTTCATCAGTTGAAAGGGAGAGTGCCATTCATCAAATTTTTGGGAGCAATCTATTCCCAGATGTCATACCAAATGAGTACATTGCCAGTACCTCGTACTCGCACAGTACTGCGACATCTGCATGGAAAAACCCTCTTTCTAAAATCTTTGAAAATCCAACAAATCTTCCTTCAACTAGTTATGTTCCCGGTCATTCAATTCCGACAAGAATTCAATGGGATCATCCTATCGAAATGTCATTGGTCCCCTTGAAATAGGCGTCTCCACCATAATTCAGACAGGACACATCAACAGTTGTTTATATTCCTGTTTCATCTCTCAGATTGAAAGTAAGTCAGTTGAAATGGCTTTACAAGAACCAAGCTGGGTGGCCGCCATGCATGAAAAATTGAATCAATTTGAAAAACTCAAGGTTTGGAGATTGGTTGATTTGCTCATCGGGAAGAAGGCTTTAGATACGATATGGGTTTTTCGTAACAAGCAAGACGATAATGAGATTTGGTTGATATCATATTGAAAGATCCGTCTAGGGACTTACAATTGGTATACAGAGCGCGGCTTGTGGTTCGTGGTTTTCGTCAGGTTGAAGGTTTAGATTACACTAAAGTGTATGCTACAGTAGCTCGTCTTGATGCCATTAGGATTTTCTTGGCATATGCTTCCTATATGGGGTTCACAGTTTACCAAATGGATGTCAAGACAACATTTATGTATGGAGAAGTAAAAGAGGAAATTTATGTGGATCAGCCACCAGGTTTTGTTGACTCAAAGCATCCTACTTACGTTTACAAGCTAGACAAAGCTCTCTATGGACTTCATCAAGCGCCTCAAGCATGGTATGCAACGTTGACGGCTCATCTACCGGGGCATGGTTACAAGCGAGGAACCATCGATCAGACCTTGTTCTTTAAAACTGTTGGGAAAGATCTGATCTTGGTTCAGATTTATGTAGACGACATCATTTTCGGCTCCACCAGTACTGCTCTATGTTCTGAATTTGAAGAAGTAATGAAGAAAAGATTTGAGATGAGCTCGTTGGGGGAGATAATAACATTTTTGGGATTACAGGTTCGTCAGAGTTCGATAGGAATTTTGCTGCATCAAGGAAAATATGTCGAAGACATGTTGCCAAAATTCGAGTTCCAAGATTCTAAGAGTGCAACAAATCCTATGGCGGGAAGACCTCTTCTATTATCTAATCTTGAAGGGAACCCCGTAGATCAAACATACTATCGATCAACGATCGGATCCCTGATGCATCTCACCGCCAGTCGCCCTGACATAATGTTTGCTGTCTGTCAGTGCACACGTTTTCAGGCTAATCCTAAACTTTCTCATTTAATTGCTGTTAAACATAATTTTAGATATCTGAAAGGGAAATCGAAGCTAGGTCTTTGGTATCCCAAAAACTCAGAATTTGATTTATATGCCTTTGTTGACAGCAATTATAGAGGTGATGATATTGATAAGAAATCTACATCTGTTGGATGCTAATTCTTGGGTGGTCTACTCATTTCGTGGCAATGCAAGAAACAACAAACAATATCTACATCCACTGCTGAGGCTGGGTATGTTGCTGCGTCTGCCTGCTGTTCATAGGTTATCTGGATGCAACATCAATTGTTGGATTACGGTTTGGAATATCTTGACACTCCAATTTTTTGTGATAATGATGCTGCTATTGCTATTGTTAAAAATCCCATTCAGCAACAAAAACCAAGAACATTGACATCAAAATTCATTTTATTCGCGACTGTTACGACCAAAAATTGATTCATCTTGAGCAAGTTCACACTGATAATAATGTTGCTCACTTATTTACAAAGCAGTTCGGAACAACCAGATTTAATGTGCTTGTAGGGTTTCTTAAAATGCTTCGTTTTGACGATTGAGTCTTTTTTAGGTTAAATTGTACCTATTTTTTTTCTTTTTGGTAAAATGTTTGTATAAATTTAGGGGGAGAAAACTAAAAATTTCAAAAGGAGTGTGCGTGTGTTTTTTTAAAAAGTCTTCATATATATATATATATATATACAATCTTTCGCTTAAAGTTTGTCGGTTAATTAAGTTTGAGGGACATATATAACTTGTATATGCTTGGTCCTACTATCTACTTGTAGACATACGGAATAGCCATTTACCTGAAGACAGAAAGTGACTGTGGCGACAGTTGTGTGTTTTGTTTAATTCTTTCGCTTAAAAATATGTCGGTTACTTAGGTTCGAGGGACATGTAATTTTATATGTTTGGTTCCGTTATCTACCTGTAGACATACAGATATCCATTTACCTGAATACTGAAAGTGACTGGGGCGACTGAATTTAAAATGTCTTCTAAAAACATTTTCTAGGAAGTGATATGATTATTTAGTAAAAAGCTCTTTAGAAGCTCAAAATATTTTCAAATGAAAATTGATCCAACCTTTGGAAAATGATAGTCAAATTGTGTATGTGTGCCTAACGTGTGAAGTTACTAGGCTAAAAAGGCTTTTAAACAGTCATTGATTTGTATTGTAGCTTTCCATGATGCGTAAAAGTTGGAAGTGATATAAACTAAATATGTTAAACTTACTGTGGAGAGCCATTGTGAATATGTGTGCATGTCTCTAGATACATCTCTTCGAATGATAGGCCGAAAAGCAATTAGCCAGTCATACACGAGCCTGTTAGTGTCTTGATCACCAAAAATATTATGTTTATAAGTTATAAAAAATATATTTATAATATTGTGTTATTAAAATTCGTCTTTCAATATCTTAAAAGGTCAAATTAGAACTACATGGGTGGGTCATTCAAATAAGACCTAAACACTCTGAATGTAATGCATGCAAGTCCGGATGGCTTGTAAGTCCAACGTTCAACCTTAAAGTTTTATTTGTATAGAGAAAATATTTTGATCAAGCACTAGGGGTTGGAGTCAAATTGGGGTGATCTAGGGAAATCCAAATACGCTTTGAGAAGAGATAGGAGGCATCACGAGTCCGTAAGTGATGTCCATCTAAGATTTATGCCTAATTGAACCTATTTTGTGTCACTGATGCAATGAAAATCATGCTATGTATCTTAATACCTACTATTAACCTGTCTCTCTACATCATAATAATGTTGAAAATTAATCATTGTGAAAGCATCTTAATCAATATGATTCAATGTTCGGATCTTTTAATAAAAGTGTGCTCACTTATCGAAACTATAATTTGATTCCAAAATTTGTTAAAATTACAAGAAGGCCGGGGGGGGGGGGGGGTTAAATTACTCTGCTTTGGTTTATTTTTGTCTTTTTTTATTATTTCTTATTCGGTTTATTTTTACATCATGTTTACTCTGTCGAAACAAATGCTTTAAGAGATCGTTTTAAACATGGATCTGTCTTATGGTTTCACCCCATGAAATATGTAATCTACTAATTGTGTTCTCGGCCCATCAGGGTTGTCGGCCAAGATCCATCATCTTTGAAGTTTAAAAGGCATATTTTGGATGTATTATTGTTTATCACTCTCATATTTGCAAAACTTCTAATCCTCTCATCACCATAACCCGGAAACTCTAAATATTTGTTTACCAAAGTTCGTAAGTATTAGGTAATTAAGCATAAACTGAAACCGTATTTTGGCTCATTGATTGAGGGTTTTAGATTATATGGATGTTTGGAATATGATATGTGATTGTGAAACATGCTTATGATTAATGATTATGGTGTATCCGAGTTGTTTTTATGAGGTTATAATCAGTTGCGGGTTTTTGTTAGTGGCAGTTTGGGGTTTGAGGAAGATGTCTCGAAGTTCAAGATGAATTCCAAGGGGTTTTACGCATCGTGAGATCGTTGGTGATCTCGGGGTATGTGGGTTCTCTGTTGGTTGACCGAAAACCTTTGGTCAAACAGAGAACCCCTTAGGTTCTCAAAGTTCTCGGTTACTTGTGACCATGAACTCATCTGGTTGACCGAGAACTCTGGTCAACCAAAGAACTCTGGGTTCCACAGGTTCCCAGTCAAACTTTGACCAAGAACTCACCCATTTGACAGAGAACTCTAGTTATCGGATGATTTCTAATATTGTATTATTCACCAAAAACCTTTTCTTAAATTGAAAACACCCATATTTGGCAGAGAACTCAGTGCAAGGACACTGGTCTTGGTGCCATTTGAACCTTTGTTAATGTTATGAGTTCTCATGTTAAAAATTACTGGTTTGGTTCCATAAATATTTTTCCTTGATCAAAATTGGATAAAAAAAAATGTAACTATGTGTTGACCAATATTTATCAAGCATCTCACCTGGCTCGTTTGTTGCAGATATGGCTGATCAAGCTCCATTGAAGTATGTGGATACACATAATCTAGCTGGATGTTTATTTGAACTTCCACCAGCTCACAGGGAGTTCCAACCGATGATTGTTGGGCTCAACACATGTAGAATTTCTCACGCCCTACATGAAATCCAGTCATATGCAAGAAGCTAGTCACAGACTTTTGGAACAAAGCTGCTATCAATCATCGGGGTCCAGGAGGAGCAATAATTATAGAGTTACAAATTCAAAAGAAACCAGCTATTAACTCTGAAGGAATCATACGAGAAGTTCTGTTATTTGGGGATCAGCCAGATCACCCCACTAAATATCTTACAGAGGCTATTGTTGAGGTAATTCAAAGAATGGGTTATGAAGGAAATTACCCTCCTGCCATGAAGAAACTATTCCATCCTTACTAGAGATTTCCGATTCACACTTATTTCTCCTGTATCTCTGGACGCAAGGGAGGTACAAACGAGATAAGCCACATTCATATGATGGTTATAGCTGCTTTGATCAGGAACTGGAACTACAATTTTTCAAAAATATGTTTTTAATGAAATGATAATCAATCTCAAAGGCAAGAAGAATGAAATGTTTTTTATGTACCCAATATTTTTACAGATGATCTTCGATTCACATTGTCCATATCTATATCGATTAGCAGAAACACTTGATTTGAAGTCTTTGGGGCCAAATACCTTTGAATTAATGAAGCAGTCACGTAAAGGTGCAAAGATTGTATACCAAGGACGAAATCCGTTGGTCAAGTTTGGGAAATTTAGTGATACTGATGATGTTGTCGTTCCTGCCGCCGTCATTGTAGAGGAACATGCTGCATCCGCACAAAGGCCAACCGCAGCCTTTGAGATACCTTCTGATGAAGAAGTTGATGGTACTTCGTCTCAAGCTGTTGAGACTGAACACCAGCTGCAGGCTTAATCATTTGTCTCGACACTGGAACAAATCAAGATCATAAAAGCTAAGCTCCAGTCAACCGCGTTGAAACCTCTTCAACGTGTTTCTGTGACATCCACCGAAGATGAAGCCGAACAAGAACAAGCCAGCGATCTGATCCCACGTAAACTTCGAAAGAAAGATCCTCAACCAGGTTTGCTTGTACGTGATACTACCCCAGTTGAGCCCATTGTTGAAGCTCAAACAATTCACGAACCTATCATCGAATCTCAATCTGCACAAGAATAAGACATGGACGACATATTCCCCGAGTTTGACTTTGAGAAGTCCATTCTGTCCTCCACTCAACCCTCAGGATCATCTGATCCAGTGGGTCAAAGCAGCTCCAGCGCAGTAGAAAGATCACGCATATCCTTGAAATGCAAGACAAATTTGTACAGGATAAAGGAAAGGGGGTTGCCCTTGAATAAGAGCCCGTAAATATTCATGCCCTCCAACGAAGGGTATTTGAACTTGAACAAGATTCAGTTGTCAAAGATGTCCGAATACAAGAACTTGAGGCAAGCAACACCGAAAAAGATAAAAAGATTACTGTCACACCCCAACCTAAGGCGGAAATGTTGGGGCGTGAGCTGATTGCCACAGCTCGCAATGTACTATCATGCAATTGTAAAACGACAATATCTAATTAATTTATTAATTGTCAATGAAAATTTAAGTACAACAAAAATAGAGAAAATTACAATATAAAACCAACTATTCTTGTTTATGTTTAACATCCTAAGGTCATCTCTACGTGAGCTTCAATTCGATAAGCAATCTAGTCTAAAACCTGCAAATGCGTACAAAATATATATATTTGTCAACAACACATGTTGAGTGAGTAGATTCACTAGTTTTGACACAAACAAAATGATAATATATAATGATATAAATAATAGAGTAAAAATAAGCAAAACTGTTATCTGTGAGTATAAACAATGAAAGTGTTAAGCAAGTAATGAGTGTCGGTGAAACCATTGCCAATGCGATCGGGCTCCGGCCACTACGACGGTCGTATGATCATACTATAATAAGATTATGTTGGACCTCTCCGAATGCGATTCAAGTAAGCAAGTAAGCATATAGCAAGTAACAAACAGTCATTCAATTGACACACAACACAAAGATCACAGTTTGCGTTTGAGAAATAATAAGATAAATAATATGATAGATGGTACGCAAGTGTCCCCAAAACATTTGAAAACAAGTAAAATAGGGGAGTGATTACTCACCTGATCGGATGAACGAAAGACAAAGGATGATGTGAGAAAGACAAATCATTCGTGATACATCGACAAGGATTCCTAGTTAAATAAAATTAATATAATAGATTAATTATTAATGAGTCAAAAACGTATAATGACTTAAAGTTTCGATATGATTGAGTTATGGTTGGGATTAGAATAATTGTTGATTGTAATTTCTATCATTATTTTTATTGAAAAATCAATATTATTGATATCAGTAGTTTATAGAATTATCATTAATAATTCTTTATAAAATTACCATAATATGACTACTACTAACAACAACAAAAACAACAACAACAATAATAATAATAATAATAATAATAATACAAATATATGAATGCCTAAGAAAATAACTGTAATATGTAATAACAATGTTTAAATAAAGATTTATTTATGAACCTTTGACGAGTTTTGTTTAACCAATATATCTCATATATTTATTAAAATCATTTTCATTATACATTATATATATATATATATATATATATATATATATATAAGTTTGCAAATATAATCAAATGACAAAAACGTCCAGCCAGATGTGCCGGTTACATAAAAGAAATAGTTATTTGTTATTAGTATTAATTAGTATTAATATTTACTATTTAAAATGCTTAAAACATGATTTTAAAAAAATAAAAACCAAAACATGGCCTTATGAGATTCGAACCCGCGCGAGATCCGGCTGTCAAGTCCCAACCAAAGTTGCGCCAGCCACTAGGGAAGGTGGCTCTCTTGTTTACGAATTGAAAACCATAATTTAAAATCTGATTAAGCTGTTCATCTCAATTCAAACCAAACCCTAACTTTATCAATCGATCAATCGGTTTAGTGTTTGATAGTATTATGTTAGGGCTTTTGATTAACGAGTAAAAACAATTAAGAACGTATAACAATTACCAGAAATAGTGATGGATTGATGGTGAACGATGACTACATAGCCGCGGCTCAAACAACGACTGTAGAGATCATTGCAGGCAATGATAGCACATATGAATAGAGGGGTTAGGCTCGCGACGGCTTAAGGAGGGTGTAGGAAGGATTAATTGAAGAAACATCGATGTTTAATATGTTTATGGTTTACGTGTTAAACCTGATTTCGTAAATAAGTAAATTCGAATCACAATGGTCATAGTTTCCTAATTATTTACGTCGGTGGGGTTCATTTCACGCGTATAAACAATCTAAACAAATCAATTCCTAATATACAACGAAGATTATTGATCAAGACATCGATTTGGGTCGCGGGTTGGTTCAAAAACGGGTTTGAGCTGCTGTGATTTGAATGGGAATATAATATTCTTTTGGTTAATTACATATTAGTCCCTGAATTTTTTGCATTGATACAAAAATGAGATTGAAGCTTAGTTTAGGGTAGTTTATGCCATATCTTGAAAGGTATAAATATATATATCTTACACAAGTATATAAAATAATATTATAATGATTAGTTTACTCGAAAAATGCGGTAATTTTATTGATAAAAATTTACCGAACATATATACGGGTCGGGTAACGATTTATTAAAATAATAATATAAAAATCCGATTTGTTACAATTACAGATTTTCAAGTTGGAATGGGAGGTCTGTTAGGATTAGTGAAGGCCTTTGGGCCGGGTTCGTTGGTTGACAATTAGAAGACAAAAGGGGCGGCCCGTTTAATTATGGAGGATGGCCCATTTGATGTTTTCTTTGTCCCTAAGTCATTTAACCTAATTGTTCACTATATATGTCGTGGTCATGTATTGTAATCTTTTGTACCGTGCTTATTATAAAATACCCTAGTTGCAGCCCGTGAACGTAGGTCGCCTTGACCGAACCACGTAAAATCTCGTGTCTCTTATTTTTTGCTTTCGTTTGTGCGTGTGTGTTTGTGTTTCCGTTGCGTATCGACTCTGTTTAATGCCTAACAAGTGGCATCAGAGCCGAAGATTTGTTAAATACACGGGTGCACTAAGACGAGAGCAACGGTTTGTAAGTCCAGTTCGTATAACTCTTGGAAGAAATTTCAGTTTTGGTGTGGCTCGGCAATCGAGAAGAGTTTGAGGTTAATTAATTTGCTTGAGGAGGTGCATCTCTTTTTCTTTATTTTGTCGTACTTGCAAACAATAATAGCTTTTTTGGTTTTGGTTTGTGGCTTATGCGACGCACACAACAGAGAAAGGAAAGCTTTCTTTTTGTCCTCAAGCTATAAGGGTTTAGTTTTTCTTTGAACTCTTTGGAGTCGCGGTTCATTTACTCACAGAAAGTACGCTACCACGTCGCGTATTAGGGTTTCGCTTTTGGACCGCCTCCGCCGTCAAGGAAAATACCACGTGTTACATTCGTGTTTTGCGACAGTTAAACAAAGAGAGAAGTAGTTCTAGCTGCTTCTTGTTTCCGGAATAGAATCGAAGGTTGGGTGTTCAAGATTCGGTTTGTTATTCGGGTTTGTTTGATTGTGTGGTTTGAGTATTTGTTGACAGGAGTTTCGGGGTGCAAGAAAGGTTCGGGGTTTTGGGTTAGAGTTTTGTTTATTGGTTTTTTTCTCCGTTTTCTCGTTTGCGATGTCTGAAGACGGGAAGGTTCGAATCGACAAGTTTGACGGGACTGATTTTGCATGGTGGAAAATGCAAATAGAGGCGTTATTTGGTGAACATGATTTGGATATGGTATTGGAGGAAAAGCCGGATAAAATGGATAAAGCTGAAGAAGCAATTTGGAACTCAAAGGACAAGAAGGCTAGAGGTAAAATTACATTGGCTTTGACAAGGAGCGTTGCATTTAATATTATGAATGAAACCACGACAAGTGGTATGATGACAGCTCTGTCAAATATGTATGAAAAACCGTCTGCAGCCAATAAGGTGTTCTTGATGAGGGAATTGTTTATGACAAGGATGCACGAGGGAAGTTCAGTTGCTGGTCACATTAATGATTTCATCTCAATTATGTCCAGGTTAGCTTCTTTGGGCATGAAATTGGATAATGAGACTCAAGCTGTTATATTGTTATCTTCTTTGCCTGAGAGTTGGTCTGGAACTGTAACGGCCATTACTAGTTCTGCGGGGGCCGATGGTTTGACATTTGAGGGGATCCGAGATATTGTGTTGGGTGAAGACGTTCGCCGGAAATGCACGAGTGGCGGATCATCTTTTGGTATGTTTTATGCTGGCAGGGGAAGGGGAAATAACAGGAGCAGTGGGAGTCGGGGGAGGAGTTCGTATAGAACTCGGAAGAATGTGAAGTGTTGGAGGTGTAATGAAGTTGGACATGTTAAGAGTGATTGTCCAAACAAATTACAGGGAAAGGCTGCTGAGGTGAACACTGCTGAACAGGTTAATGTAGGCGTCAGTGATGACGAGGCATTATTTTGCAGTGTGGATATGATGGTAGACTCTTGGGTCATGGATTCCGGTTCTTCGTGTCACGCTACACACAGCGGGGAGACGATGGTGAATCTAAAGGTTGGTAACTTTGGGATGGTACGTATTGCTAAGGTGATGTTCTTAATGTTACGGGCACGGGGGATGTTAATTTGGTAACTCCATTGGGAACCGTTTGAAACTTGAAGAATGTTTTATTCCATCGTTGAAGAAGGCTTATCTATGTTAGTCAACTGGATGAACTAGGGATGGAAGTAAAGTTTGGTGGAGGTAAATGGAAGGTAACTAAAGGTAGTCTGGTTCTTGCTCGTGGAAACAGGTATGGTTTATTATACATGGTACAAGTGCCTACTGAGGGAAGTATGACCGTCCCTCAAAACAAAGTCGGGTTCGCTGAGTCGAAGGGGCAGAATAAGGTTCAATTTGCAAGAGTAGAGCCTGGTGCCAAGGTGATTCAAGCTGAGCGGGGTCGGAGGTCTAAAACATGTCAGGGGTTTGGTGACAATGGGAGCACGGGTTGTGTTCCGGGAACAGTTACAAAACAACATTGGGTTTTGAAGACCGTTATTTCGATTGATAAAATCTCTCCTGGGGAACTTTTGCTAAAAGAGGAGAGTGGTAGTGGTTCTAGGGTTATTTCTAGAACTGATGGATCGTGCGTATCAGTTGAGATAGAGGATAGGTCAGTTTTTACTGACGAGTTGGAGCTCAGCGGAGCTTCAACCGGCCCTTCTGGTACTTGATGTTGAAGGGGTGCTGCAACTAGGTGGTAAGTCTTAGCTTGTTTATGGGAACTGGAAGCTTGGAAGACTTGTTAATAAAGATTACTGATATTACTGATGACTGGGTTGCTTTGTACTTGAATGGCGGGCTAGAGTTTATCGCAAGGCCTTCAAGTGGGAGATTGTTAGGATTAGTGAAGGCCTTTGGGCCAGGTTCGTTGGTTGACAATTAGAAGACAAAAGGAGCGGCCCGTTTAATTATGGAGGATGGCCCATTTGACGTTTTCTTGGTCCCTAAGTCATTTAACCTAATTGTTCACTATATATATCATGGTCATGTATTGTAATCTTTTGTACCGTGCTTAATATAAAATACCCTAGTTGCAGCCCGTGGACGTAGGTCTCCTTGACCGAACCACTTAAAATCTCGTGTCTCTTATTTTTTGCTTTCGTTTGTGCGTGTGTGTTTGTATTTTTGCTGCATACCGACTCTGTTTAATACCTAACAAGGTCTCACTGCCTTATGTATGAACCTCCAACAAAAGTTGATTCAAATATTTGGAGACGATTTCAAAAGTTCTGGTGATGATGACTGTGTTCGTGATACATCGGCTGTAGGTGTTGCTTCAAATATTGATGCTGATGAGCAGTTACAGAAATATATGTCTGCACCACCTCGAACAATTGAAGATAGTGAAAGACTTTAAAAGAAGATTCTGTTAATGAAGAATTCAAATCAAAATGTGGTGTCTTCTGATCACCCTGAAAATTCATTGTTGAATTTAAAAAGGGATTTTCCGATAAATATGGTGATCGATCAGGTGTTGTGTCGTGGGGATACGATATTGATAAATCGATGTGGTAGGTCAAAAGAAAGTCGGGTAGCACCGAATATTATAAGAAGATGAAGGATTTTGGGTCATGAACAAAAGTTGACTTAAGTGATTTGATTAACGCTCATTTTCACAATCCCAACAACGATAAGAAGGCCACCGGCTTCTGGAACTTCCTAAAGAATCAAGTTGACCGGGGATTCCCAAATATGACTACTGCTGAATCTTTTTTAAAGAAAGCCAAGGGGTTCAAGATCCAAGCACTGGGAAAACCATGGTTAATGTCTTGTGGCCGGCAACGAAAAAGGCGACACATATTCCGCTCAATACTAGAATTCTCGATGGGGCGCTGGACGAAATGAAATTCTGGACATATGATGGTGAGACGGCTACGGTCGTCATTCGTCTAAAAAGGGACGGTTCCGAATTGTCGATCCACGTGACCTGCATTAGTTCAGCGAAAAAGACATCAAAACTCTTAGCAATTTCCAAATCATGGCTGAACCATTGTATTAGTGCACTTTTTTGTCATCTCGAGTATTTGTAATCGTTATGTATTTATTATTTTAATGTAAATGGCAATTTAGTAATTATAAGTCCCATATATTATGTTATGGCTCATTTGTTAAGGATTTTTAACGAATGAACCAATCATGTTTATTATTGTCCATTCGTTAAGGATGTTTAACGAATGAACCTTAATCGTTATTATTACATGTCCATTCATTAAGGATTTTAACGAATGGACCTTAGTCTTTATATATTGTATCCATTCGTCATGGAATGTTGACGAATGGGGTATAGCGAATGAGTCATTCGCTATACCATTTTAGTTACTTATGTGACGAAGACGAATGAAAGCCATTCGTTACGGAATGTGTAATGAATGGCATTCGTCTTCTATATATAGGCTGTTCAGCCTAAATTTTAATTTAAGTGTTTATAAAGTTATTTCTCGTGTTTCGTTACTCTGCCAAATTATCCTCCCAACACTTCGATTAATATTATCAAGTCCTTTATACATTAACATATATCATATAACTAGCTCTATTGTTCAATTGATATGACAAAATCAATTAATTAAAGCTCTATAGTGTATTTACAAGTTTAGATACTAATAAGCATAATGATTAATATCAAAGTAGTAGATACAAACATGATCAAATTGATACAATATAACCAATTTGGATGACTAATCTTTGATGCTAATGACTTCTCCCAAAAGCTTATTCCCCTTAATCTTCAAGGGTTGGATGGATGGGATTAATTCCCTTATACATGGTGGTGAAAAGAGGTAGTTGGAGAGGAGTGAAAGTGTATTAAATGTTTCTCCAATGTGTATTGAATGAAGAATATGATCATTCAGTGTATAGGCTAATCTAGGGCCAAAACAAGGCCGTGTTGAGGTGGGAACGGCCATGTTATGAGTTTTTAATCTGGTTAACATGGCCATGTTTTGATTTTATGTGTTTTATCTTTACTATGTATGCTCTAGGGATGATCATGTCTTGATTCACAATGGGGTGTGTTGAGTTAGTTTTCATCGTTTATCTTCGTTTTTCTTCATATTTCAGCATGTTTTATTTCTGATGAATATATTTACCTATAGATAGAAATTATAAACATTGGTGGTTATTTATTCTAATATAGTTGCCGAAATTATGCTTATTTGGAGCTATTTTAGTGCTGAAAAGATGTATAAATTCTTATACATCAGTGGGCTTCCAAGAAAATACGTCCATGCTGTTGATGAGGAGCATTTTGAGTGCCAGGCGGGTGGAATTGGAGAGTGTGTGTCACACCCGAACCGATGACGGAAACATCAGGGTGCAATGTGATAGATTGATTCCAAAGAAATTCATTGACATGACTAGATTTCAATAGATTACATAATATTGTTTTACATTGCTAATGAAAATACAACTTGTCCATAATGAAACATATAATAACAAAATAATATAGCATAGTCTTGATGTTAGAATTTGGTGTGTATCTAAATCCACCCTAAATAGTTTTCTTGCAAAAATTCTTCAAGCATTTCCTGCAACATTGTAAAAATATCCGTCAACACAAAAATATTGGTGAGCTTACAAGTTTGAATTTACATAGCATATTATAGAATGAATCTCAAATCCACATGACTAAATTATGTTTGTTTTAAGAATTCATACTAGCATGCATGACTACGTTTTAAACCTTATATTAAGCACTAGCATATCCTTATTATCAACATAACAAGGTCGTAACAAAACACTTGACAATGACCTCATACAAAAAGGCGGTGTGCGAATCCTATAACGTTATACATGTAAAGGGAGGCTTGCGAAGTTAATGAAAGTAGCATGTCAACTTATTCTAGCATGTAGATTGAATAAATAAACATATAGGTTTAGCATGTATTAGGATTGAGTTTGCTTGAGTGAAAATAGAGTGTGTCTAAGTTTATGTGAATTTATAATAACAATGTTACATCCCAAAGGTGTGAAAAGTTAAGAGGGATCGAGTATAACTCACAGTTTGGCAATCTAAGTTACAAAAGGAAGGATTAAAGTTTTGGAAGTTTGAACACCGAAGTCACACAAAAAGGTAAACGAAAGTGTGTAAGCATGAATGGTAAAATATGTGTATTTTTATATATATTTATATATATATATTTGAGTCATAATAATTTTGTTAAGAATTTTTCATAGGTTTACCACTTCAACAAATCATCAAAAGATAACTTGGAGGGTCATGACATTATGAATCAAGAGAGTTTGGGTATTAACCACAAACTTTGTTAGTTATGTTCGAATCAAGAGAGTTTGGATATAAACCACAAACTTTGTTAGTTATGTTAGAATCAAACGAGTTTGGGTATAAACCACAAACTTTGTTAGTTATCAAGAGAGCTTGGGTATAAGCCACAAACTATGTTAGTTTATCAAGTATTTTCATGGAATACCACTTCGACAAACCAAAATATGATTTGGAGGGTCATGAACAAGAGTTAAGTATTTTTTGAATTTATTAATGAAAGATTTTAGAAACTATATTAATCCATTTTGTCGTGTGAGGCTTGGTGGGTTTACAGTTGTAGAACTATTGTTCGCGACTTCACCATATAATCTTTCAGTCACAACCAAGATGGGATTCTTTGATAAACAAAACATAGGTTGAAAAACATTTATAACTTTTGAACATTTTGATAACTTAAGTTAAATAACATGAATATACTTAATAGCTTAGTCTATTGTTAAAAAACACAAGATGGTTTGAAAGGAAATCAAGAACACAAATGAGTTTTGCTAAAATCACAACTTGAAATCTCTGTATGGATTCTTCCACAAAAGTTCACCTTTGTGAAACTTAGGGTAAGATCCTAGAGGATTAACAAGGTAATTTTTAAGAAAATAAGATGAAACTTCAAGAGTTTTGGTTTAGAACATGAGTTCTTACCAAGAAGATGAAGGTTGAATGTTGGAGAATTTGATGATGAAGTTTGATGATTTTGGAGGTGAAATGAAGTTATGGGGAATATGTAATAAGTTAAATAGAAAGGTAATGGATATAAAGGGAATGATGTTGAATTTTGGGGGAGTGTAGGAGGTAATAAAAAGGTAAAAAGAGGGGGAAAGAAGGTGGAGTCCGGTTTTGGAACCAAAGCAACAAATAATTCTCGTATTGAAAAATCAACAATAAACGCCAAACTTGTTTTCGCGATTCCCACTTCGTTAAAACAACGTTTGCACACGGTTTTCGCCTACGTTAACTATTTTTAGAGTACTATGATATGCAAGAGAGTAATTCAACATTCATGGTGGCGAGATTTGGTTTTAAACCTTGAATTTTGATGCGGGTCGAGGGTTATGTTCTCAAACTTTTGTTTTTGATTCCCGTTACGCCTTAGCTCGGTTTCATGCACTATTTGATCGGCTTGAGTGCGTCCAAAATCGATTAATTTAATGTGATAGATTAAATATAATTTTCATTTCTTTATAGTTTCGAATAGTAGTATGCGTTTAATTGTCTAAACATGAATCATGTATTAACAAGCAATGTTTGATTCAATATATAATTCCATTAGCCACGAAATGAAGATTACAAGGATTCAAAATGAAAGATTTGACAATTACAAAGGATTAAATTAGTAATACAACGAACTGGAAAGTACATGTATTACAGTGTGGCTCCAATGATGAGAGATTGTTCTGGGAATTCCTAATTAGTACCCACTTCTCTGGATCTGTCTACGGCACTATTTTCGCCATTTTGGTCGGAGGTGTTGTATCCGCCACATGGCACTCACGGTTGGCGTGGATCATTGTCACACCAGTGGGGGTTCGAAACCCCAAAATTTCATGTGTTGTGAACGGGTAGCATTGAAGTCTCCAATCGCCTTGCAACCCAAGATGACGTCATAATTTGGATGTGGATTCTCCATGACGAGAAAATCCACATCTTCCGTTCTTGAATGTTTCCGTCGCTGAGTGTGACCGGAAAGGTTAGCTGCCCTAGTGGATATTCAACACTCTGGTTGAATACCGAGGCGGCACTTGTCATCTTTTTCCAACAAGTCGAAAGATGTCGCTCCCGCTTCGATGAAGAAACGAGAGGTTCTATAATGGCCAAAGACAGTTCTGATAAATAGGGGCGTTTTCTTGTTAGCGCCACCTTTAACCTTTGGAAATATTACTTGCTTTTCTCTCCATGCGGCGTGTTCCGCCTGTTGCCGCTTCTTGTTTTTGGGGTGCCCTTGATCATGTTAGCGTGGAGATCATTAATCTTTTTTTTCGTTTCTTCCATCATCATGTCTCGTGCCACGTTTTCCTCCGCCACAGATGTTTTTGACCGGGGGCTCTAACTTCCCACTTCTTACGTACTATTTTATTGCGTCTTTGAGATTGGAACATTGGTCGGTTGTATGGCCATGTTGTTCGTAGTAGTCGCAATATCTGGACACGTCCGTATTTAGCCTTTACTTAAACGGCAGTTGTTTCTTAAACTCAATACCTTCGGAGAGCATGATTTCCGAAGGGCTTTTTGGTCTGCGGCGTCCACCTGTTGTATTGTTGTGGTTGCGCTCTTTGCTTGTCTTTCTGCCCTGAAAACGAAAGAGTCTCAGTAGCGAGAGTATGGTGATTAATTCTCGACCAAAATCCAACTTTCTTGCCTTCGCGGGCACGATTAATGTCGTTACATGCATCGTTGTGCGGCAAATATTTCCCCGGGCTTTTTTAGTTCATGTATAGCGTTTGGCCACCGTCATTATAGCATCCCAGCTCTGCGGCATGCCATCACGTTCGATAAGGGTACGGATAAGGTCATCGCACTATACATTCTGGCGAAAGGTTGTTTGCATGAGTTCTTCTCCTACCCTGTCAATATTAAGCGCTTCCTTGTTGAATCTGGTGAATATATAGCACCATAGTGGCATCTTCCATCCCGAAACCATACCTGCAGCGATGTAGGTTTGTAGGTGGTCATCTGGATCGGATAGACCATCGTATTGTCTTACTGTCGGCGGTATCTTCGGTTTCTCTGGAAGCTCAGCTTCCGCGACCCGTCTTACGAATTTGGACTTCCCTGCTGAGGCTATTGGCCTATATGGTTTGAAAAAGTCTTCATTCGCGTCAGGATGATATTTGAAAAGCTTCTTAGCCGATGAGCCTAGTGGTCGGGGTCTTCCTTACTTTCTTCATAGTCTGGGTCATTCTAGTGTGAAGAAATCATGTAGCGTGAGCGCTGTATTTTGTTGCATTCCCCCATGACACTATTTAAAGCGACAATATTTAACAAACTCATTTCATTTCACAACATCGAAAATGTCACATAACCAAATATTCATAACTCAAATACAACAAAATATAACAAAATATAGCAAATCAAATATTGTTCATTTTTGCTAATATCCTAACGGTATTTGTGATGTTTTCTTCACCGAACTCCATAATCGACCTAGATGCAAACCTGTAACATTTCATAAAATAAAGTTTATCAACACAAAGGTTGGTGAGCAATTCATAAGTTTGAACAATAGATATATAGTATGAAAAGCCACAAAACTAGTATACAAAACCATAAATAATAGCTATAAACTCGGATAAATAGTTATCGCTAACAAGTTAGCGACACCCAACTATAAGGGGTTGCCAAATAGTTTAGGATTTTATAGTTATCGTTAATTGCATTACGTTAACGACACCTTGCCATGAGGGGTTGCCAAATGGTCTAGGATTTATAGTTCCACCATCCAAAAGCGATAAACACATAGTCAAATAAGCATAGAACACCAAATCGAGCAATTATTCAAGTAAGGTATACAACAACGTTTGTGGTTTAAGACCCAAGTATAAAACATTTAGTTTAGATAAGTTGAAATGTCACCCCCAAAATAAAAGATAGAAAACGGGGTATGAAGTTACTCACGTTCAAGTAATAAACTTGAAAGATTGATTATTTGGAGATTTGCCGGAACGACGAGTTTAACGTATGAAGCCTAAATAAAAGAAAGTCTTGGATTTAGAAAGGTTGTCTTGAAGATCTTTAAATAAAATAATTGTTGCAAAAACTAATCAATTAAAGTTCAAGGTTTAAAATGTAACTATTTAAGAATTTATAATAATAACCCTTTTAAAAAATGTAAGTTTGCTCAAAACCGGGTTAAAGTATCTAACCTTAATATTTACTTAACCAATGTTAAGTAATAAGGTGGGGAAAATGCTAAAATGCAAGTTCCATTAGGCTAAAGATACTAAAAGGGGTTTTTAACGAGTGTTCGGGTTGTCGGTTCGGGTCTTGACAAATGGTCGAACCCAAAGTCAACTTTCCAAAATATTAATTGTTATGAGATAACTCATTAAAACATACTAACACTTAACCAAGTACGTAGATCTATTGTTTAGAACTAACAACGCACGTTAAGCGAGTGTTCGGTTTTGTCGGTCCAAACTATGTTATGAGATCAAGTTGGATCCAACTATTCCAAGTACTTAAGAAAAATAATTAAAATCAGTTTGTAAACTATTTTTTAAAGAAATATACAAGTCTTGATAACTAAAAACACACTTGTGTGTCTTAAGCGAGTAAAAGTCGGTATAGTTCGGTCTCCATCTCACAAATAGTTCATAGATGGTTTCTACATGCCCAAATATCATAGAACTTGTATATTGGTTTATAAATGAAGAAAACTTAAATTTTACAACAAAAAAAGTTAACTACAAGTCTTTTAAGCAAAAGTTTCGGTTTAGTTCGGTTTCCATCTCCCAACGAGTTCATAGATGGATTCCATATGCTTAATATCAAAGAACTTGTAAAAATGATTTTTGAAACTCAAATCTAGCAATAAACATGTTTAAACAACTATTTTAACAAAACTAGTAAACAAAAGTTCGGTTTCCGGTTTGAACTAGTTTCGGTTAAACCGAGGTTAGTCTTATACAAACCCACACCATGGAACTTGTAAATAAGATGAACAAACTAAAGGGTTAGAAGTTAGTCATAAGTGATATGTATAATAAGTTATGTGTGTGTAAATATATATATCAAGAACACGAAGTCCTCCATGAAGCCTTGTCTTATGACATTCGAAACTTAACCAACCAAAGTCGGTGAAGTAACAAATAAAGGAAACAAGCGGTGTGTATTATATATATGTTGTACCACCATATTCAAGAGTTAGTAATGTTAGATGAACAAGTTAGAATGAAAGACTATAGTTAGTTTGACTTGAGAAGTCAAAACTTCAAAAATACATAAGAAATAACAACCTTGAATCTATGGAGTTTGAGAGAGTTTTTTGGAGATGTAGCAAGAGTAAAATGAAGAAGATGGGTGTGTATATATAGGGAAGGAGTGAAGGGTTGGGTATAAAGATTCTTTTATGGTTTGCATAAAAATGGGTATGTTTAAATGGTCAAACAATGCATAATATAAAAAAAACAATATTTTATATATTTTATATATTTTAAATGAAAAGATCCAATATTTTATATATTTGAAATGTTCGGGTTACAAACGGGTCGGGTTTACATAACAAAAGTGACCCGAAATTGACGAATGTCACACTACCTCTACACACCCAATTACAAACCAAAAAATGCAATGGAATTCATTTTCTTCGTCCGACGACCTTAATTTTGAAGCCGGGATAATCACAGTTAACCTGTTGGTGGAACGGTTTCAAGGACGACAAAGACTAGCAAGACAACCACCTCTTCGTTGTGATCGAGTGGGCGCTACTGAAACTTTAGTACATCACTATTATAGCCCTGATCCCCTTTATGGCGAAGAACATTTAGGTGTCGGTTTTGAATGAGTAGACAACTACTATTCATGCGTTTATCAAATGATTTGTCGGATCAGTACCCTTTTTTTCAAAAAAGAGAAGATGCAAAACGTAGACCGCGTTTCACGACCATCCAAAAACGTACAACTGCTATTCGTCAACTTGCGTATGGAATTTCGTGAGACGCAATGGATGAATACCTAGAAATATCTGAAAAGGTTTCGCGAGACTCACTTCATTTTTTCTGTCGAGGGGTGTGTGTGTGTGTAAATGTTTCGTTTAATTATATTTTATATATTGTACGAGGGTTTACTTAACAATGTTATTACATAGGGATTATATCGATTTACTCACGGAAATATTTGTGCAAACCAACTTTGTATGATATCCAACGCATATACGAGGTGCACTGTGAAAGACATGGTTTCCCCAGAATGCTCGGTAGCATTGACTGTACGCATGTTGGATGGGATATGTGTCCTACGGCCTAGCGAGGTCAGTTCCACCGGGGTGATCACCCCGGCCCAAGTATTATACTTGAGGCAGCGGCCTCCCATGATCTTTAGTTCTAGCATACGTTTTTTGGTGTTGCCGGATCAAATAACGACGTGAATGTTATCGAATAGTCACCGATATTCGACAGTATTATTGACGGGGTTGAGCCAACTCAATCATTTTATGTGAACGAGGTTCAATTCAAGCATGGCTACTACATGGTAGATGAGATTTACAACGAATGGCCGACGCTTATTCAAGCTTATGCATCTTCAAATGAAGACAAATGGATATACTTTAAGAAAAAGCAAGAATCGGCACATAAAGATATTGAAAGGGCGTTTGAAGTTTCTAAAGAAAAAATTCATTTGATTTCGAGGCCATTACAGTTTTGGTCAAGGGAGAAAATAATAGATGTCATCTACACTTGTATAATTCTACATAACATGGTTCTTGAGGACTAAAGTATGGTTATTTTGTCAAAACTATCAAGGTGGTGTCTCACGACCCGAATTAACAATCACTGATGATTGGAAACTTCAAAACGTCTTGTATCTCAAGAACCGCGAGGTCCACAGAAACCTCCGTCATGAGTTGGTCGAGCATTTGTAGGCTAGACGTCCCGATGATCGTGTACTAGACTAGTATTATTATTTCTTAATATTTATTTTAATGTAATATTAGTTATTAGTTTCCAAATTTAAAAGAAAAGTTAATTAAATAAATAAATAAGATAATTTGTTGAAGTCACCGCTCGCCTGAACCACAACAAGCTCAAGCGGCTTCAGCGAGTGTTCAGTCAGCATTGCATGACACAAAATTATTGAATGAATTCGAAGCCCAACTTCAATAACAACAGAGTCTTATAGAAACCAAAACTGATATCTGGTTTCATGTTTATTGATATAAACAGACCTTTTTTTAAATGAAGTCTTTTACCCTTTTCAAAGTCCATTTCATTAATCAAGAAAGTCAACAATGATAACAAAAAATATCTTAGTTGTCTTACTGTCTATTTTACATTTAACGTGTTAAGATGCCACTAGTAGAGGGAGCCGATATTTTCTTTGGTTTGGTTGGTGGAACACAGTTTTATAACTATTTTCATACGATAGTTGCTTAGTGCATATATTCGAGGATAGTGTAACGTGTCAATACCGAATTTTAAGAAAAGTAGATACCAAATGCCACACCGAATCTATCGGTATGATACCACTACGATACCTTTACTCGTTACAAAATGTTCATATATGTCTATATGATATGTACAGTATCAAATTTCAAGAAAAGTAAGTACTTAATCCCATATCGTACCTTATCTATATGTACTTATCAATCATGATAGTGACACTCATTATCAAATGTTCATCCCTACTCTCTCTCTCTCTCTCTCTCTCTATAATATAAACAAAGAAAACACATTTATATATTTAAAAGCAAACCATATATTTTTCTTCATGAAAAGTTTGAATGACTATAATATTCGAGATAGCAATTCTCCAATTCTTCAATGCTAGAACTCTTTAATATTTTCTAGCGTTAACATGTATAGAGGGATATTACGTGTTTCTTATGAATCCCATGCTTCAAAATTCAAATAATATTGTTTCCTAAAACCCACCACAAACTTTTTTAGTACAGTAAATCTCAACATTTTTTAACGAAATTTTTGTTAAACCTATACTTCCAAAATTGTTTTAGTTTCTTATCATTGCCAGATGAGTACATTTTTTCCGCAAACACGCACACAAACGTGATTTTTATAAAGTCATGTATGTTAAAACCATATAAGTTTAGAATGTGTGTGCATGTGTTGAAGATGAAACTACATCAAAACCAGTATCATGTATAGAAAAAAGCTATAGATAAATGGAATCTGCGTTTGTTTATTCAACTCCCATAAAAATAACTAGTACGTATTAAATAAATATTTATAGGTTACGTGTTTAGCTGACCAGAAGCATTAGCTGCATCCGTTATGCGCTTCACATATTTGGCACTTTTCGTTGCTCCCAACCAAGCCATCCAGAAGAATCCAATCCATCCTGATCCATAAATATAAGTTCAGCACAAAACATCATATTGTTACAAGTAGGTTAAAGGTTCAAACTATTTAATCTAACAATATAGCATCTGTTAGTTTATCTCTAGTTGCAAGCGGCCGGAGAGTTAAAATTACAAAAACAAAATAAATAAATATATAATATAACAAAAACGGAACAAGTTGAATGTTTCGAAATGAATTTATATACTTACAGCTTCCATATTATTTCATTGAAAAACAGACAAATATCTCAATAATATAATTTTTGTAAGGGTAACCAAGTTTCCTAACCGTACCACTAAAGTCAACACAGTTCTTTTTGTCCCTCTAAAGCACTACTTTCGTTAGGTGTTACAATCCTAGTTTCAAGATCAAATACAAATCATTCTTAATATGAAAACAGTGAGAACTAATTTGCAATTAACTTTTTTAATAAACCAAGTGAGCCAATTCCAATTAACTTGAAGTAAACATTGAACAAAAAATTGCTATAAAATAACCAAGTTTCATAATCGTAAAATTTAAGTCAGATTGGAAAAGAAAAGTTATCACTAAATAGTGACCACCATTCATTTATGTTTCATTTGCCTCACTTAATTTAAACGTTTATAAAAATCTTATATAGGACTGAAACACTTATGAAAGTTGTGACTTTAAAGAGTAAAAAAAATTCTGTGACTTTAGTGGAACACTTGAGAAACTTGGTTACGATTATGTAAAGTTACCCCCCTTTTGTAATAATATTTAATATTTAGTGACAAAAAGTTAGTAGCTTATAAGTTATAAAGTCCATAACATTTTTTCGTTTTTTCAAGCTTAACTTATAAAACTGAACTTTTGTAATATGCAAGGGACTTACTCATGCATATAAACACATTTTCATCAAATTTTAATAAGTTTCCTTTTAGTATCCTTATAGGGGTGCACTCAATACAAAACTAATTTTAAGTAGAAAACTGCATAAACACTTGTACATAGTGCTAGCATAATATAGTGGGAGAGGGAAAGCGTGTCGGTTATGCAGCTATACAACCGTATTATGTATCTCACAACTAAAGCAATATATACAGTTAGTTATGCGGTCCTTGCAGTGTGCAACCTAAAATTGGTTGTGTAGAATAATGGAAACAGAAGTAAAATGATTATATATACCTGCAGCGATTAAAGCCGCGATGATCGATGAGACAGTTACTGTGAACGTAACAAATGCAGTGACGAACAGCACGCCAAGGTACATTGCTGTCATACAAGCAAAGAAAATAGCCACGAAGCCACCAACTGCTGCCAAAGAGATGAGAAGAGAGATCACAATTGCATTCACAGTTGCTGCAACAAACACCGCTGTAAACACCAACATTCCTGTTAGAGCTAATAGAGTCACTATTCCTGCCTGCACAAGTTTTCATCAAAAGTAATCATAAATTAGATAAATTTCATAAACATTCAAGAAATTAAAATGAAACAGTTAAAAGTGACACTGATACTTTTAATTACCAGTGCATTCTACACCTATGAATAACTAATGCTATCTGATCAATTATCAGTGCATTACTGCATTTTATATCTATAAATAGGGCTTAATATGTCACATAGCTACTGCATCCGTTTACTTAATCATCAATCGAATAGTTTTAACGTTGTTTCTTCTTTGGTTCACTTCCAATATCAATCCAATCCTCAACTCTAACCATCTATGATATCTTTCCAATGAATATACTACTAGCTACATGAAAGACATTAGGCCTATAAACGAACCGCATGTTTGTGTTTGTTCATTTAACTTTAAACGAACACGAACACTTAATCAGACAAATGCGTGTGTTCATGTTCGTTCATTTAAAAAATGATCATGTTTGTGTTCGCTCGTTTAAAATTTAATCGAACAGTTCACGAACATAAATGAACAAAGATAAACGAACATAAATGACACACTTAAATGAACACAAACGAACAAGCATAAAACCAAGGTGACTCATCCAGATAATAGTTAATTATTTTCTATTAATATGTAAACGAACAAAAATAAACTGACATAAATAAACAAACGAAACACGTGTTCATGTTCTTTCGTTTAAGTAAATAAACGAACTTCCTGCCAAACAGTTAACGAAACGTTCGGTTCGTTCACAGGCCTAATAGACATCAAAGAGACCACCACTCATCAAGAGTTAGACTGAATCAGTGAATTCAAAAATCAAATTCAACCGAAATTAAAACGTCATATACGTTTCAAAATCTATCTAATAAGATCATCATTAATGAATCCAGATACTAATTCCAACCGTACGAACAATTAAGAAAACAACAAAAACACAAATCAATACTCATTATTATTATTATTATGAACTCGTATTCCAATCCAAATCAAACAAACACTCACAGAAACAACCAGTAAACCGCGAACAGGACTACCACTACTCTACTCAATAACATCACGCCGAGTATTCACAGCAGCCTTACGAAACACCGGAACCGCCTCAACAACCGATTTCCTAATCCGTGTAGCCACCGGATCACTTGAATTCTGATCCAAAACCGATTCGATCAGGCGTACGGACGCGCCGTACAGTGTTACATGTTCTTCACCTGATTCAGTCGTCACTTTGGATCTAGGACTAGAGGTTTGTTCGGTTAATATTACGCCGCCGTGTGGTTTGTCCGCACCGCCGTTCATGACCGCCATTTGATTGGCCGGAATGTTGCGTGAAGGTGTTTTAAATTAGGCGATGGTGTTTGGACCGTTGGATTTGGAGAGTGTGTGGGATGTTAGTTGATCTGACGGTTAAGGGATGCTGAGATCCATGAAAACAGTTGTGGGGGGCGGAGTAATCGTGTGTGGTCAAGTGACACGTGTGAAGGGAATTATGTATGGATCACGATTTTGAGTTTTTTTTATCAAAATGGGTGGAGAGAAAAAAATATTTATTAAAATAAGATTTTTTTTATTTCTCTCTTTTTTTTTATTTAATTCTTTGTGGCTCACATTCTCAGTTCTTCGATCAAAAAGCCCAAGTTTGATATTCATTAAACTTCACCCTTTTCAATGATTTCATGTTTGTTTTTACATACATGATTTGATTTGATTTGGTTTTTTTCATAAATTTTCTCATATAGCAAGTTCATTCTTCCACTGGTCCGAATGTCCCAATTTGTTTAATAGGACAAATAGCATGTATGTGGGTTTGATTATTTTGTTTTGTATATTTTTTTATTTGTTTTTGTTCACTCTGATGTTGCTTCTTTTTATTTATTATTATAATATTTACTTTGATTTTTGTATTTTATATCTTTAAAATTTTAAGATTTATATTCTTTTATATTTTGTTTGATTCTCGTAATAATTATATTCTTTGATGTTTATCATGTCACCTTTTGAACATAATAGATCAAATTAATGCAATAGTAGTAGTGCTTCTGAATGACTATTTAAACACAATGTCTTAATTTACAGTTGTGAATACATTCTTTGTAGAAGGAAAAAGTGGTAATCATTGTGGAATTTGTGGAGAACGTGATCATAATTGGTCAACATGTCACTCAATCCTAAAAGAATAGATGTCTAAGTGAGTGAATTTTATTTGATTTTTTTTATTTTAATTTGTAGTTAATATTATGACAGCTAGTAAGTCGACATTATTTGACATTCTTACATTTGTTTGTCTTTGATATTGAGACCGTTTAGTTTGAACCTCTGTTTAGATTTATCTCATTTAAGAGTTTATTTAGATGATTGTTTAAGTTGTAGCTAACATGCTTGATTGAAGAAAAAATAAAAAGAAAATAATTGTAATAAGTTAGCTAAAAATACAAATATAAAAACTAAAAATTAGTTGCTCGAAAACATTAAAAATAAAAATGTTGAGTCAAACAATTGATCTAAGGGGGAGATTGTTGAGTCAAAAATTTGACCAAGATGAAGTACATGGAAGATTGGAATCTTCTCAACCTCCTCAGAATTCGCTAAGTATGGATCCGGGCATACCTTAGACATCCGAGCAAGCTTTTACTTAGCCGGGTACGATATTTTGTCTATCGGGCAAGGTTATCTTCAAGAAGTCTTATTTAGTGGATATCCGAGTAAGGTTTGCAAATTAGTGCATTTCCGGGCAAGGTTCACCTTATCAAGCAAGTCTGTTCTTCATAGCCAAGTAAGGTTCTCTCCCGAGTAAGCTTTTGGCTAACCGAGTCCATGAAGCCAAGTAATTGGAAGACCGGGCAATGTATTCATTAATAATGGTGGTCCGAACAAGCTTGATGATCTAAAGGAATATCTCTAAGTAATATCGGGCAAGGTTCAACTCAAGCAAGAAACTGTACTCCCGAGTACACTTTGCTAATAAGTTATTTTATAGCAAAGAGTTGAAATGGACCATTGAAGAACGAGGTTGCTCGTAAGGGTTTGTCGGGCAACGTCTGGCAAAGTCAAGAAGACTGAAGTCTACCCGGTGAGTATTTTACTTGGTAAAATACTCTTCAAGTAAAGTCTACCGGAAACTGATTCCGAGCACACTTCTATGTTACCAAGTCCTGAAGGATGGCAGAGTACACAACGTACTCGGAATGTGAAGTTTGATGCAAAGCCTACCCGGAAGACTTGTTTTACACTTAGACTATTTTCTGATTATGTAATTTGAATATGTATGTACGTTTGGGGTTTCTAGAAGGAATGACAGCTGTCCTAGGGTGGCAGGCCTATAAATAGAATGTTTTAGGGCACGCCGCCAGGGGACAAGACGGACAAGGCAGACAGACACATTTATTAAGAATAGAATATTGTGTGTGTGATGGCTGTCTTAGTACGGATAAACCTTCAAGAAACCCTAAATCGATTATCCACTTTGTATGATTGATATTATATAAATGAAAATCTTTTGAGTGAATCTTGTTCTTGTTGGTTACCTTTGAATACTGATTTTGCAACCGTATGTTTGTTATTGATTCCGCCTTTAACAAACAGTCGTCTTTCTAAATATAGCAACCCGTCATTAACTCTCTTGTCGACACATTTATTTGTGTGAGTTATGACAAGATTAAGTAAGATCCAGCTGAAATCAAAGGACCAGACAAGTGGTATCAGCGTTTGTTGCTGCTATTTTGGAAAGATTGTTGCTGATTGAAGATTTGAAGAAGAATGATGTCAGCAGACCACTGTTACATTGAAACGTGACGTCAGCAGCTATGTTCTTCATTTTTCTTCCAGATATACAATCATTTGGTGTTTTCTCTTCCTTATTTTAATCAAAGTTTTAATCTTTATATATAAATCTTGCTCTTATCGCATCAGACACCTCAGATCTGAACAATCGGTTTTCAGATTTTATTATTTTGAACTATGTTTTTTACAAAGAAACTACTTTTGATTTCTCAAAATGTCTGGTTACGAGGAACAAGAAGTCTCTACTAACAAGATTCCTAGACTGTCTGGATAGGAAAATTTCACTAAATGGAATGTCTTGTTTGAAGAAGCCGTTTCAAGAATGGTCCACAAGGGGAAGTTGCAGAAGGTGCAAATCAGGCAGCAACTGCTGCTGTAAGAGAAAGGATGAGAAAGGTAGATGACAAGGCTTTAGCTATGTTGAAGCTAGGTCTGTCTTGGGAAATACTTACGAAGGTTGCACATCATCCCAATGCCAAGGCAATGTATGATGCAATACTTGAAATGTTTGAGGGAATTGTTGAACTCAAAAACATCAAGAAGCAGAGATTGAAGCAGCAGCTAGAAATATTCAAGTATAAAGAAGGAGAAAGGTTGAAATCAATTCTGGAGAGGTTTCTGGGAATTGTGAATGATCTCAGAACCACAGATTATGTCATGACTGACTTTGACCTCAATACCAAGCTGCTCAACTCTATGCCAAAGGAATGGTATACTGCCTGCACATTCATCCTTACAAAGCACAACTTCAATGAGCTAAAAGTGGATGATGTAGTGTGCTTTCTTCAAGCTGCAGAAATAGAGATGATAGAGAATGAAATGATTAAGGAGGAAAGACCCTGCTTCAATGTTTCAAACGCATTAATTGCACCTATGGGTAATTTGACTACCAAGAATCAACAGCAGATTCCTATCATTGAAGAACCTGTTGAACTTAATTCTGATACTCCAAAATCATTTGTTGGTGTTAGCAATCAAGGAAACCAGCAAAGATTCAATGTGCAGCTGATTGATGACACTGATTCTGCCTCTATGGCAAGTGGGAATGTTCCTCACACTAGTGGTGGAAATGGTCAAGGCAATGATACTCAAGCCTTGCTTTCAATGTTCACTGAGTCATATAATGCATTTGTTGCAAAGAATCTAATTCACACAAGTGTAGTACAAGATGATCTTGAGCAGATAGATGCTGATGATTTGGAGGACATGGATTTGAAGTGGCAAGCAGCCATGTTGGCTCTTAGAAGCAAGAGGCTTTACAACAGGACTGGTAGGTCACTCCTATCAGGACCAAATGAAAGAATTGGTTTTGACAAGTCAAAAGTCATCTGCTACAACTGCCAACAGCCTGGTCATTTTGCAAGAGAATGTAACATGCCAAGAAATTTCCAAGTGAACCAATTTAAAAACCAACCAAGAAATCAGCAGCCTCAATATCAACAACAGACTCAATATCAGCAGAGACCCAACAACAGACTCAATATCAGCAGAGACCCAACAACAACAACTTCAACAACAACTTCAACAACAATCCCAACAGCAACTATAATCCCAACTTCAACAACTTTCAACCTCAAATAAACAATCATGATCAAGGAATGCATCAGAATCAAGGATTTCAGAGAAACAACAATCAAAACCATCAAAATGTTCCAAACAACACTGTTCCAGCCAATCAAAACCAGATCAGAAATCAAGGAAATGTTGTTGTAACAACACAGCATGAAGGTAACTTTGATTGGAGCAATCATGAAGAAGATATTGCAGATGATATCAAGAGGGCAAATGTGGCATTCATGGCTATAATTGAGAAAGAAGCTGGATCATCATCTCAGGTACATTCTGCTCCTACTATTGATTTAACTGAAGTTTTCAATGAACTGAAAATGAAAGTAGGCAAGCTGGAAAGTGAGTGTTTTAAGAAACAAAGTATCATCAATGCATATGAGGCAAGTGAACTAGTGAGTGAAGAAAGAACGAAAAGTTTGGAAGAAGACTGTGTAAACAGTTACAGAGCTCAAAAAAGATTCACCACTGAAATTGATGGGTTGAAGAAAACGATTATAGAAGAGAAGGTGCTAAACACAAAACTGCAAGCTGACAATGAATTCTTGAAGAACTTGGTCTCCACTGGAAACATCTGTGGAATTTTAAACCAAGTTAAAGAAGAAGACAAGTACAAAGCAGTACCACCACCTTTCAACAACAACTTTATGCCAAGAGTTGATAAAGAGAAAAGAAATGCATATCTACAACAATTCAAAGATGTATTTCAAGACAAAGAAGAACTTGTGGATTTGTACAAGAATGTTGAGGTGAGTGAAGAAGGAGAGTTTGTTGTGAAGAAAGAGTTGAAAGAAGAAAAGTCAATTGGAGTTCAAGTCTCTGAAGATGACCTTGAGTCAATTGATTTGAATCAAGATGACTTGAGTGATCAAATTACTGAAGAGGAACTCAAAGCTGCTGAAAAAGGAAGAAGATACAAGAAGCCAGAATCCATTGACAAACTTCCAAAATATCCACCTGTCACATCAAGAATGAAGAAACAGAATGAAAGAACAAAAAGAGAACATGTGTCCTTTGACATATGTGAAAGAAGAAAGGTAAATTACAATGCTGTAAGGCCTCCAAGCCAAGAAGTATTGGAAATAATAAAGCAGAACAACAAGAAAAGGGTGAAAGAAGATGTGAATGTTGAGAACTTTATTCCTGTTTATACTATTTTCTCTAATCATGAAGTTCTTGATATTGGAGATGTGGAAACTATGGAAGAATATGAGAAAAGACAATCAAGACATAGAGAAAATCAGGATGAAGAACCACTGAATATGCAAAAAATTGTGTTTGTAAAGAGCAAGACTGAAAGAAAAGACATCAAGATTGAGGAATTTGTCCCTTTCTCAATCAACTTTGACAGTCTAAAGAACAAGAAGACCATTGAAGTCAATGAACTAAGACCAAGTGAAAGGTTCAAGAAACCAAAAGAACATGAAATTTTCAAAGGGAAGGTATGGTGCAAGAAGTGTGATGAATATGGTCATCATACAGACTCCTGTAATGAAAGACTCAAATTCAAGCCTTTTCATGTCCCAGATGAAACAAAGTATGGACAAGACTTTGTGGCCTACAAAATGAAGTATGAAAAATACTTGGGTATGGGAAAGGTTTGTGAAGAGAAAGTTCTGGAAAATGAGAGCCAAAGGCATTCAATGAAAGCCAAGAAACATGTGGACAAACCTGTTAAAAGGGGTAAATCTTCAGTGAAGCATGTGAAAAATGTTAAAAAGGGCTCTCAACCCTTGAGAATAATTCCAAAAAGGGATACTCAATCTGTCAATTCTGATAGTTCTCAAGGATCATCAAGCAGTGAGAAAACAAGAAGAAAAGATGCATATCCTAGAAAGAAAGCAACTGACCTCACTGGTGATGAGAAGTTTCTGTTAAAGCATGGATATGAACCACAAGGTTTTATTTGGAAACCTAAAACAGAAACAAAGGTTGAGCAAGTTCCTGATTGAGAGACTACTCTGAAAAGAAGGACTATGTGATAAAGGAGTATGCCTCTGACTCAGCAGAGTATCAGAAATCAACCTTACTAGTTAAAACCCCAAGAGAGTGTGGTTATGAAACAGACAATTCAGACAATCTAGAACTCACTCATGAAGATCCTGAACCAACAACACTCACTTCCCAAGCTGTGTCTGCAACTGAATCTGATGAGCTGCAAGTTGATAAGACTTGCACTTCATCACTCAACTAATCAAACTTTCTTTGTATGTGCAGGAACAGTCCACTCCTCTGAATGACATATGGTACATGGATAGTGGTTGTTCTAGGCACATGACTTGTGACAAGAGGTCTCTTGTCAATTATGAAGAAAAGTATGAAGGTCCTGTAGCTTTTGGGAGTGATGAAAATGGTGGAAAGATTGTTGGAAAAGGAATCTTAAAAAATGGGAAAGTCTCATTTTATTTCATGTTGAAGGTCTTCAATACAATCTACTGAGTATATCACAAATGTGTGATAAGGGATACAAAGTCAGTTTTGATGACTCCCACTGTTTCATCTTGAAGCCTGAGTTTGTGATTCCACCTGAAATGATTATGATGATGGCACCAAGAAATGGTAACTTGTATCAACTGAATATGAAAGAAGCTATCTCAAGAGGAGGTGCATGTTTTGTTTCCAAAGCCACTGAAAATGAATCAAAATTGTGGCATAGGAAACTTTGTCATGTGAACTTAAAGAACATGAATAGACTTGTCAAAGGTGAGCATGTCATAGGCTTACCTACAAGAGAGTTCAAATTGGAAGATCATTGTAGTTCATGCCAAAAAGGAAAGCAACACAAATCTACTCATAAGCCAAAGCTCATCAACTCAATTGATCAAGTACTTGAATTACTTCACATGGATCTCTTTGGCCCTGTGATTGTGCCAAGTATAGGGAAGAAAAGATATTGTCTTGTGATCATTGATGACTATTCAAGATACACTTGGGTTTATTTTCTAAGTACCAAGGATGAGACTGCTGAGTTGATTAAAGGTTGTGTAACAATGATTGAGAACAAATTGAATAAGAAAGTCAAGATGATGAAAAGTGACAATGGCACTGAGTTCAAGAATGGAGTTATTCAAGAATTTTGTGAAGTAAAAGTAATACAACAATTCTCAGCTCCTAGAACTCCTGAACAAAATGGTGTTGCAGAAAGAAGAAATAGAACTTTAATTGAAGCTGCAAGAACCATGTTAGCAGATGCTAATCTGCCTATCACCTTTTGGGCTGAAGCCATAAATACAGCCTGCTATGTTCAGAATAGGGTACTTGTCAACAAAAAGCATAACAAAACTCCATATGAAATATTTCACAACAGAAAGCCTTACATTAAGTTTTTCAAGCCCTTTGGATGCAAATGTTTTCTTCTGAACACAAGGGACTATTTGAACAAGTTTCAAACAAAATCCCTGGATTGTTTCTTTGTTGGATATTCTACACACTCAAAAGCCTACAGAGTTTATGTGAAAGACCATTTGAGTGTCATAGAATCATCTGACATCATCTTTAATGAGAATCAATTCAATACAGTTGATGGTGCAGCATGGCTGTTTGATCATGAAAATCTAATAAGGTCTTTCAAGATTTATCCTGAAGAATTTGATGACTCATTCTACAAGACCAGTGAAATTGAAGAGAAAAAGAAGAAACCACTGGACTTAGAAGAATTATGGAAGAAGGTTGCTAGAAAAGAAAAGGAGTATACTTTTGTGAAGAGTTCCTCATGTGACATTGGTGAACAAGATCAAGAAAATAATCACAGTCCTGAACATGATCATACTGAGAACAATCAAGACAATCAAGATGTACAAAATGATCAAGTTTAGAATGAGGATGACACAAGGAACCAAGCAAGTGGAGAAGAAGCTGCATCTACAACAAGATTTAAAGATCTATTTCAAAGATTAAACTTAGAAAACAATGGTGCATCTACTTCAGGACAACATAATGATGAAGCACCAGAATTTCATGATGCAGAAACTGATTTGATCATTGAAGAACCAGAGCTCAATGAAACAAATCTTGACACAAATTTGTCTACAAATATGATTATACAAACTCCTTATGTGGAAAAGAATCATCCTTCTGAAAACATCATTGGAGATTTGCATGAAAGAGTTACAAGAAGTCATTCTGAAATTGCAAACATCTGTCATTGCTCAAGCACTAAAAGACAATAGTTGGGTAGAAGCAATGCAAGAGGAACTGGCACAATTCATATACCTACATGTGTGGGATCTTGTTGATAGGCCAATAGACAGATATGCAATAGGAACCAAATGGGTTTATAGAAACAAAAGAGATGAAAGGGGTTTGGTGATTAAGAACAAAGCTAGACTTGTAGCACTAAGATGTCTTCAAGAAGAAGGAATAGACTTTGAGGAAGTTTTTGCTCCTGTTGCAAGACTTGAAGCTATCAGGATTTTTCTTGCATATGCTGCCTCAAAGAACATTAAAGTGTTCCAGCTTGATGTTAAGTCTGCATTTCTAAATGGAAAGATTGATGAAGAGGTGTATGTAGCTCAACCTCCAGGTTTTGAGGATCCAATGTATCTCAACAGGGTGTATAAGCTAAACAAAGCCCTTTATGGATTGCATCAGGCTCCTAGAGCATGGTATGATGAGCTGTCAAATCATCTTCTTGAAAATGGTTTTACAAGAGGAGCCATTGACAAGACACTCTTCTACAAAAGAAAGGGATCAGACTTACTTCTGTTACAAGTGTATGTGGATGACATCATCTTTGGATCTACAAATGAACAAATGTGCATGGATTTTGAAGGGGTAATGAAGTACAAATACATCATGAGTTCTATGGGAGAAATGAACTTCTTTCTTGGATTGCAAGTTCAACAGAAAGCTGAAGGGATCTTCATTCACCAAAACAAATATGTGCAGGACATCTTGAACAAGTTCAACTGTCATGAGTACAAGACTGCTTCAAATCCAATGGACACCAAAGAAAAGATGATTGCAGATGAAAAGGGGGAGCCTGTTGATGAACATGAATATAGAGCCAAAATTGGATCTCTGATGTATCTGACTGCAACAAGACCAGATATCATGTTTGCTGTATGTGTGTGTGCAAGATTTCAATCAAGTCCAAAAGTCTCCCACATGAATGCTGTTAAGAGAATATTCAGATATTTAAAGGGAAGACCAGTCTTAGGAATTTGGTATCCAAAGAACCAATCTTTTGATCTGATTGCATATACAGACAGTGATTATGATAGATGTAACATGAGGAGAAAGTCAACCTCAGGAAGATGTCAATTTTTGGGTGAAAGGCTAGTGTCATGTCAATGCAAAAAGCAGACTACAGTCTCAATTTCTACTACAGAAGCTGAATATGTTGCTGCATCTGCCTGCTATGCACAAGTTCTATGGATTCAAAATCAGATGCTGGACTATGGTTTGAATTTTCTGAACACCCCTATTCTTATTGATAATACTGCTGCATATTTTACTGTTAAGAATCCTGTTCAACATTCTAAAACTAAGCACATTGAAATCAGACATCACTTCATCAGGGATTGCAGTGAAAAAGGTTTGACTGAAATGCAAAGAGTTGATACAAGTGACAATTTGGCTGACCTATTCACCAAACCACTTGATAGAACCAGGTTCAACTTTCTTTTGAAAGCCCTGGGAATGATCAACTCTGATGAAATCTGATTAAGGACGTGTGCCTGGTTGTGTACCTCTATGTGCTAACTGATTATTTTATTTAGAGGTTTCACAAATTGAATGTTATGTGAATATGCTTGAGTATGTTACTGATTATGCTACTGAATATTTAAACTGATATGTGCTTTAACTGATGATGATTGCATAGTTTTGACATGATTGATCCGATTGATATGTTTGCATGTTTATCAGTTGATGAGCATTTGTGATGTTAGGATAAGTGTTCTTGTTATGAATTACTAGTTGATATAAGCTTATCTGTCATCACTACTTAATTGCTTGCATATGTGCTTTATCTGATCCTTTTATGTTGTTAGGATAGGCTTAAACTTGAATATTGATATTGTTTGCCTGTCCTGATAATATTAAGTTTGATTAAGATTTGATTATGTTACAACTGTTTATGTCAAAATGTGTTTTATGTCAAAATTAAGTGATAAAATGAATTCTACAATGAATTTTGTATAAATACTTTATTGATCAAAACATGAGCATGTTGTTAATGGTGTAGAGATATGATAAGATTATTTAGTTTAAGCTTTAAAGAAGCTTAAAAGAAGGAGTTTTAAAGAAAAGTCTCAAGTAGTTGTTTTTGCTGAAAATTATGTCATTTGCCCAGTTGGAAGGACATGCACTTGTGTATGTTTGGTCCTTGAATCTCTACAGATTCAAAGGATAGCCATTGACCTGAAAACTGAATGCATTTGAGGCAATTATGACTTGTTTCTTATTCCTTCACTTAAAACTATGTCAATAGCTCTGACTTTGAAAGGACATATATTCACATGTATGTTTGGTCATGTTGACCACTTTTGGTCAAACAGGATAGCCATTTACCTGCCAATGAAGAGATATTGGGGTGATTGAATATTAAACTGTGTTTTAATGGGAAATGATAGTACATTGACTACTTAGCCAATCATATGGAATTAATAGGCTAAAAAGACCATAGTATAGTCATTGACATGTATGGTTGCTTTCTCATGATGATGTAAACTCTAAGGTGATATAAACATAATGAATATGCTAATCTTTATGTGGAGATACATAGTTGTCTTTGCATGTCTCAATATAAATCTCTCCACATGATAGGCAGAAAAGTGATTACCCAGTCATACACAAGCCTGTTGTTATTTGGTCAACCAAAATTGAAACATCTTTAAATATGACAAAGAACATGTGTTAGAAAAATTTGAGAAAATATCAAAACAATGGGAAGAATGAATAAATCAACCAAAAGTTGATAAGTGTTTTAAATATTTTATCAAACAAGAGGGTTACAACAAAGAACTACAAAGATGGTGACAAAATATGTCTCATCTTGAATGAAAGGTCTGTTATTTAACTGTAAGTCCAACGTTCAACCTCTATATATGTTTGAAAATCAAAAATACAAAAAGATCCAATAAGTTCTGTCATACAAAAAAAAACATTTTTTGACCAAATACAGGAGGTTGGAGTCAAATTGGGTGATCTGGGGAAAGCCAAATAAGCTTTGAGAAGAGATATGAGGCATCATAGCACAGTGTTGACCATTAATGCATTATGCTTCTAATTGAACCTTAAAAGTATCACCAAAGAGATGAAATTCATGCTAAGTTTATACCTACTGTTAACCTATCTATGTTGTCATAATAATGCTGAGAATGAAGTATTGAGAAAGCTACTTAGTCAATATGATCCCATTCTTGAGATCTTTTCAGAAAATGGAAGAAACTGTTTTGAAGAGAAATACAACTGAAATTTGATCTCTAAATGCACCATTTGCTCTTAAACTATGATCTGTAATGAAAAATATATTTTGACAAAGTGGTTTAAGTCAAAAAGTGTTTCATTTTGCCTTGAGTAGGTTGAATATGTAAGTTCGGGTAAGGTTTGATATTTTATAACCTTTCCGGGCACAAAAACAGTTGAATATGTTTGAGTATGTATTTTTGGGTAAGGTTTGATGCTTTATGACCTTTCCGGGCAAGCTTAGTCATTATTGACTAAGTTTATGATTTTCGGGCATGCTTTGAAGTGTTTACACTTTCCGGGTAGAGTACACTGGTGTACTCATTTCCCGAGCAAGCTTGAATTCTTGAGATGATTATGTGTTGTAGCTAGCTTTTAACAAGAAATTCTTGTTTCGGGCAAGCTTTGCATTTTATATGCTGATTGTTAGTTCAAGCAAACTTTGTGAACTTAAGTTAGTACACCAAGTAAGCTTTGTGATTTGTATGAATATGTTGTTAGGAAAGGTTTGTTAACCTTTCCGGGCACACTTAGATATTATTATTTAAGTTTGTCATTTTCGGGTAAGGGCATACCTGATGATTGAATATGTGTATCCTTGTAAGCTTACTGCTAACATAGGATTTTCGGGCAAGCTCTTTGAAATTTTAGACGATAGCACACGTAGATGTTTATGTGTTTTAATTTCATACCTAGCATACTCTGTGATATTTGTGTTTATGATCTCTTTGAAATTACAAGTGTTTTCGGGCAAACTTTGTTTTCCGGGCACACTTTGTATTTCGGGTACACTTTTGTTCCCTTAATATACTTGGTAATTTCAAAACTTGACTTTCCGAGTACACTGTATGCTAGAAGTCCTTTCCGGACACACTTTGTATTCTAGGAAGGTTATTCGGGTATACTTTGCATAAGAAGGTTGTTCGGGCACATTAAACATTGTAAAGGTTGCTCGGGCACACTATGCTTCCAAGTATGCTTGATTGAATATGTTGTTAAGTATGATTGATTGATTATGATTCTTATTTCATTAGGGTTTATGCTAGACTAAGTCATTTAATTTGAATTCAAGAAATTTATATGGGGATCTTAATTGATTCCTAGTAAGGATGCTTATTTGATATTTCATACTTGATTATATGCCTTGTGATTAATTTCTCAAGAAATCTAGTGTTTCGGGTAAGCTTTCTTCATAGTATCCTGACTTTAAATTACTTAGCATGACCAAGCAAGGTTTGATGTTTTTATTTTAATCGGGTAAGCTTTGGGTAAGTGGATGTATACCGAGTAGACTTTGGATATATTAAAATTTTCCGAGTAAGGTTTGCTAAAAATATAAAGAAATGTTTTAATATATCAAGTGGATAATGTTACTGAGTGACATCTAATAACTCACTAAACAACAAAAAGCATTTAAACCCCACTTTCAAAAGGTATATAAGAGAGAGTTAAGCAAAATTTTCAACATTAATTTTCCCTCTCTCTCCTTCCACTGCAACTGCTTACTCGCAAAGTAACCTAAACCGACTTATCGCATTCAACTTTAATCCAAACCCTAACTTGAATCAGCCCTCTAATTCCGACTCGGTAAGCAACATTAATGTGTTTTCCGATCACGATTAGACTATAATGGGCTTTGATTATGTATCTGATTACTAATACTCTGTTTCTTTGTTTAGGTTATAAATTTGTCGAAGAACAGGTTCTTGACGATTTTTCTCTCGTTCCTCTTCATTTTTATACCTTGAAATTATTTAATGTATTGAACTTTATGACTAATTTCACTTTGAATATGTTTGATTGTGATGTTCAGATATGGCAGAAGAAGAACAACCCAAATACTTCTTCGAGAAGAAGCATAATATGTGTGCACTCTTGCAAGTCACCCCTGACAACGAGCCGATGGAAAGAATGATTACATGGATGGCTCGGTCAAATGTCAGTTTTTCCTTCACTGAAAATCCTGTCATCTACAGAAATCATTCACTGGATTTCTGGAGATCTGCGAAACTTGTTGAAGATATCAATGGGAAAAGAATTGAAGCATCTGTTGCTGGCCATGAGATACATGTGACAGAAAGGATGATCAGAAGATGTTTACGGTTGAATGATGATCATCATAATCATATTAATTTCAACACTGATCACCTGCTGAGGATCTTTGAACAGACAATGGGTTATCATGGAACTGTACATGATGGGCAGTTTCAAAAGGGGATGTTTCCAATGATGTATAGATTCCTCATTCACCATGTGATACAGGGGTTTGCTCCAAGGAAAGGATCATGGACCTTGATGAGTCGTGATCTAGCAAATGCCACTGTTGGAATCATTTATGATTTGCCATTTAATTTCTCAAAGATGATCTTTGAGGGATTAGTTTCAAACTTGAAGAAGGCAGAGAAGGATAGGTTCTTACAATATCCAAGGTTCTTGCAGATAATCTTTAACAGAGAATTACAAGATTTACCAACTATGGGAATTACACACCTACTGCAGAACCCTGACACATACAAGAGAATTAAGAATCCGGGTGTTACCAATAGGTTCAATTCTGAAGTTCCATTTGAAATTTTGCCATGGCTGTTAGATCATAACTTGGAGGTGATGCCAGTGCCTGAGTTAAGCTCAGAGGAGGAAGGAGGAGATGATGTTGGGAGTGATGATGATGGTTCTGATGATGGAGATGATAATGTTGATGGAGATGAAGGAGGAGCTGGAGTAGCTATGGATATTGTTGCACCTGATCAGGGGGAGCAATTTGAACAAATAGAACAACCTATTCCAACACCACCACAGTCACCACCACACATTGACCAACCAATTATACCATCATCAACACATACATCTCCACCACCACAAACACCACCACCAACAAGCCCAATTCATACTGATCCATTCATTTCAAGCCCACCTCATACACAATCACCACCACCATCCATTTTCCAAACTCACACCATAGAACAACCTGAGTTTGAACCTTTTTCTACATCACCACCTACAACCTCACATACAGACACATTTCAAAGAAATCTGGACTTAATGATAGAAAATGCTGAGTTGAGAAGAAGAAATGAGGAGGTGACTAATGAAAATGTACTGTTGTTAGAGAAGTTGGTACAAGCAAACTTGAGAATTCAAGCCCTGGTGCAGGAGGTTGAGAAGACCTCAGCTGCCCCAAAACAGGGGGAGAATGAGTATAGGCCAACTGTCTCTAGTGTGAATGTTGAAGAAACTGTAACAGTTGTGGAGACTGCTGATAGTTTAAAATTGATTTTGAATATGTATGATAGTGAGGATGAGGATAGTGAGGAGAGGATAATTTAAGAGATTGATTATGAAGCAGATATGTCTGATGTTGCAGAACAGGAGTATGATGTGAATTATGAGATTGTGAGAGTAGTATGGAGTGAAGAGAATGTTGAGACAGAGGATGTGATTGAAAAGATAAATGTTGAAGAAAATGTAGCTGCTACTGATATAGCTACTGATGTCTTAATTGACATTCAAACTGGAGTTGAGACTGAAGTGTTGAATGAAGGGAATACTGCTGCTGAGGAGCCCATCACTCAAATTGAACAACCAGAAAGCTCCAAGAGGGCAGAGTATGATCCTGAGTTAGAGGCATTAGAAAAAGAGATTGATGACTATGTATAGTCTAAGGATGAAGAGGATGTGAGGAGGAGAATTGAAAAAGGTAAGGCAAAAATCAGTGTAGAAGAGCCTGTTAAGGCATATCCTGAAAAGGATGTACTATTTAAAGATGATGCTATTGCCAATGCTGATGCCCTAAGAGAACAAGAGAATATCTTGAGAGAAACAAGAGATAGGGAGATACTGGCTCAATCCCTAACTCCTGAATAAATGGAAGAACAGGAAATCTTGATTAAACAAGCCAAAATTGCAAAAGAAATTATTGATGATGTGGCTGATCAAGAAGCAATTGAAACATTGATTATGATGAACAGAGCTGAGGAAGCTGACAATTCCCTGGCTATGGTGGTTAGCATGTTTCAATCCCAGAATCAACAAGAAAGAAAGTCCTCAGAAACTGCGGAACCTGCCAACTTGAATACTGATGTAATGATTGAAGAAGAAATTGGTGAGTCAATTGCTTCAATGGGTACAAAGAAATGGAATGAACATGTGAGAGAAGATTTGAAGAAGAACCCAACTGACAGCTGGTCAGAAAGGGTGAATGTGATTGAACCTCATGAAACACTTGAACAGAAAAGAGAAGACTTTCAACATTACATGAAGAATTTGCAGAGAAAGTCAATAGGTTTGCTAAGACCTACATGAGAAGAAAGAGGGCATCCGAGCAGACTGAGCATGAAAGATATGCCAAGAGAGGAAAGTGGGATGAAAAGAACAAGTACTTTGTTGAAACTCCGAAAGATGATGCTAGTCCTATAAGGGTTGTCCCACTACAAACCTTGCAACCAGGTGAGAGGGTTCAGGGTGTTCCTGATGTGCCAATAAGAAGTGAACCAGATCATCCACCCTCTGATGAACCAAATATTGATGCTATGAATGATTTAACTGAAGGAGAGGATGAATCTGAGGATTCTGATGATGATAATGATGATCCTGAGAATGATCAAGGGAAAAATGTCAAAGCTACTAATGTTATGTCCCTACAAGTTGTAATGACTGATGAACAGAGGGCAAACATTGAGTTGAGTATGAGAGAAGCCAAAAAGAATAATCCATTGGTTGTAAAGCTGAGAAGATATGGGATAAGTTTTGAATCTTTGGCTGATCTTGATGATGATCAGTTGCAAAAGAGACTAGATAAAGAGAGAGATACCTTAAAGAAAAAGATGAAAGAGAAAAACAGGGAAAGTCAAAAATTCAGGGAATATCTCAGAAGGCACAACTATTCAGAGAAAAATCTGTCTCACTTCAACTTTGACCAACTTCAAAATCTTTATAACAGTGAGAGAAAGAGAAGGTGATTGAAAAATGTGTTAAAGAAAATGAGAAACTTGAAAAGATTGAATCTTTGAAGAAAAAGTTTGGAGGTATGTGTGGATATTTGCTGGAGAGAGGTATCAAGCCTGAGATTGTTGAGAACCTATCCAGAGAATCAGTATTGGACCAGTACAACAAATTGAAAAGAAAAGAAAAATTGAAGAGAGTCCAAACTGAGAGCCCTACCAAACAGGCTGAACCAACTGATGAGCCTCAAGCAAAGAAGAGAAGAATCCAAACTTTAAGGGAAAAACAAAAGAAACAGGCTGAAAAAATCAGAAGAAGTGCCCACTGTTGAAACATCCATCCCAAAGGAACCAAATCTGAATCTGAAGATGAAAGAATAATTCCTTGGGAAAATGAAGAAATGATAAATATTTTGAGGAACATTATGATAAATCAAAGGGGAATGAGTGAAGCAGACTTCAATGTCTTGAAAAAGGAAGATTTAAAAGAACTTTTCTACATTCAGAAGGCAGAGTAGATGAAAGCTCTAAGAGAAAGGGAAAACCCCAGAAGCTTTATAGATGGAAGATTTATACCTGCAGGATTGTCTGACAATCCTGGTATAGAAAAGATGATGCTTCTTCTGAGAGACCTGGCAGGACAAGATATTGTTGAATTGGCCAACCTCCCACCTGAGATGGTAACTTCAATATACATAAAAACTTTTAATTTGGGGCCTAGCAAACCAAAGAAGTCCATTCCATTCAGGCCACCAATTTCAAGAAGGTATCCACAAGGGGGAAGAGGTGAATCTAGTAGATCTATGCAAGAAAGGACAAAAAGACCACAATCCAATGTGGATCTTCCAAGAGAACTCTACTTTGATTCTGTTACTGAGTCGCTGAAAGTAATTATGGAAAGCCGATCGTTGAGAGACATAGTTGTGAGGAGTGACTTCTATGAATACACTCAAGAACAACTAGAAAGAATGGCCAGACTCAATTTGTATGATTACCGAAACAGAAGTAGGATAGCTGGAAAACAGATTAATAATCTGTCAAAGTTCTTACTGGATGAAGCTGAGAAGGGATTCCCATTCCTAAGTCAAAAGAGAAGTTGGAAATTGATTCAGCTACACAAGTCGAAGAGAACAGAAAAATTGAAAAGAATGGACATTGCTGAGAGAGATTTTGTGATGAATGTCAGAGATAGGAATCCACTATCAAATATGAACACATGCATAAGTCTTGAAAAAAGAATGACACGGCCCAACTACACGGTGCAAAGGAATGGTATCATTGCTGAAATAGAATACAAAGAAAATGCTGGTCACTATGTACTAAAAAATTCTGATGGAAAAGTTCTGGCTATAATCAAGAAAGATGCAGATTTGACCTACTTGCACAATGAAGACTTGATGGATATAAGAGATTTGGTGATTCCAGAAGGGCACATTCACTACCAAATTCTCAATATCTTTAGGGAAAGAGCTGCATCTGTAATGGCAATGAGAAGACAAGCTGCCTACAATGAATGGAAAAGACAAAATTCCTAGATTAGGCTTTGTGATGTAATGTCTTCGGACAGCTTTTTGAATATGTAATTTGTTTATGTTATTTGAATATGTAAATTTGACTTTGAATTTGATGTGTATTTTTGACTAAGTGTAAGTAACCTTAGAAATGTTTTGGGTCAGCTGAGGTGTTCCAATCTAAGGGGAGATTGTTGAGTCAAACAATTGACCTCAGGGGGAGATTGTGGAGTCAAAGATTTGACCAATATGAAGTACATGGAAGATTGGAATCTTCTCAACCTCCTCAGAATTCGCTAAGTATGGATCCGGGCACACCTTAGACATCCGAGCAAGCTTTTACTTAGCCGGGTACGATATTTTGTCTATCGGGCAAGGTTATCTTCAAGAAGTCTTCTTTAGTGGATATCCGAGCAAGGTTTGCAAATTAGTGCATTGCCGGGCAAGGTTCACTAACCTATGTAAATCCGAGCAAGGTTCACTTTATCAAGCAAGTCTGTTCTTCATAGCCAAGTAAGGTTCTCTCCCGAGTAAGCTTTTGGCTAACCGAGTCCATGAAGCCAAGTAATTGGAAGACCGGGCAAGGTATTCATTAATAATGGTGGTCCGAACAAGCTTGATGATCTAAAGGAATATCTCTAAGTAATATCGGGCAAGGTTCAACTCAAGCAAGGAACTGTACTCTCGAGTACACTTTGCTAATAAGTTATTTTATAGCAAAGAGTTGAAATGGACCATTGAAGAACGAGGTTGCTCTTAAGGGTTTGTCGGGCAACGTCTGGCAAAGTCAAGAAGACTGAAGTCTACCCGGTGAGTATTTTACTTGGTAAAATACTCTTCAAGTAAAGTCTACCCAGAAACTGATTCAGAGCACACTTCTATGTTACCAAGTCCTGAAGGATGGCAGAGTACAAAGCGTACTCGGAATGTGAAGTTTGATGCAAAGCCTACCCGGAAGACTTGTTTTACACTTAGACTATTTTCTGATTATGTAATTTGAATATGTATGTACGTTTGGGGTTTCTAGAAGGAATGACAGCTGTCCTAGGGTGGCAGGCCTATAAATAGAATGTTTTAGGGCACGCCGCCAGGGGACAAGACGGACAAGGCAGACAGACACATTTATTAAGAATAGAATATTGTGTGTGTGACGGCTGTCTTAGTACGGATAAACCTTCAAGAAACCCTAAATCGATTATCCACTTTGTATGATTGATATTATATAAATGGAAATCTTTTGAGTGAATCTTGTTCTTGTTGGTTACCTTTGAATACTGATTTTGCAACCGTATGTTTGTTATTGATTCCGCCTTTAACAAACGGTCGTCTTTCTAAATATAGCAACCCGTCATTAACTCTCTTATCGATACATTTATTTGTGTGAGTTATGACATGATTAAGTAAGATCCAACTGAAATCAAGGGACCAGACAAAAAAATAAATACAAATTGATGATAGATGAGAGTCATGAGCCTATTAAAAAAGTTCGTTGTTAGTTGCTTAAAATCGTTTTGTTTTGTTTTTTTTTTTCATTTTTCCTACTCTAGAGTTAAAAGAATTAAATAAAAAAGGGAGAGAAACCAAAAAAAATCCCCATTTTAGTAAATACTTTCAAAATAACTTATATTGGTAAATACTTTTTCCCTTCCACTTATTTTGGTAAAAAAAACTCCCCGATCTTTGAAACAAGACCTTCTTGTAATGAATTTGATATTTAATTAGTTATTTATTTATGGAAAGTTGGATAACCCCAACTAACTAATTTTAATAATTGATCATTTTTTAATATTGACTTTAAAAGAAATAAAAAAAAGAAAAATAATAATAAAAACATTATAAGAGGTACGTTTCAAAAAGAAAATCCAAAAAAGTGAAGAACTTAATACATTATGGATCACATATGTCACATCATTTTTCTAAGAAAAAAAACTCTTTATAAGAAAATTTAAAAAATTATAAAACTGGAAAAAAGGTAAACAATGTATAAAAAACCAAAATATTTATGTAGCATCTCTCGTTCTAAAAAAATCTAAACTTTTTGGGTTAGGTAATTTTTTTGTCATATTATGATTGTTTTTAATGAAATGTATTGATTAGGATATATATATATATATATATATATATATATATATTTATATATATATATATATATATATGATATTTTAACTATTATATAAGGATATATTTGATATTTCAATTTTAGAGAGGGACAAAGATGATATTTTTAAATTTACATGGATATATATGATATTTCTTAATTTTGCAAGGATATGTATGAAATTGCTCCCTAATCTAATAATCCCAACTAATAATCTAACTGACGGCAAATGAAACTTTCAATTTAGTTACTAACAGCAATCTCAATCTAACAGATTGTTTACTCTTTTAATTTTTTAATTTAAGTAGTATGAAATGAAAACAATTGATAAGAAATCAACTTACTAAAATACCCTTCATAATTAAAAAAACAAACCGACAAAAAAAAGAGACATGCCTTAGTTTACAATCCTACATAGCTACACTTTCTTTTAATTAACCTAAATCTTCCTTACTCATAACACACAATCACTCACAATCCCTACCACCATCTATGGCCAGCGTCGAATTCATCATCTCCGGCCACCGTTAGCCATCGTGTCCATCATCATCATCATCATCATCATCATCATCATCATCATCATCCTCATCATCAGCATCATCATTACCACCTTTTTAGGCTTACACACTTTTGATTTCTTCAACAAAATGTAACAATTCGTCAGCCTCCATCTTCGGTCAACAACTATCATCTTTGCGTATCAGCACCATCATTCTTTCGGCGTTTTGAATCCGCTCGATTAACCTCTCATATCTCTATTTTCAATCCTACATAGCCACACCTTCTTTAATTGACCTAAATATTCCAACCTCATAACACACAATCACTCACCATCCCTACCACCATCTCTGGCCACCGTTAAATTCACCATCTCCCGTCACCGCCGGCCATTATCATCTTCACCACCACATACAACTACCACCACCTTCTCAGGCTTACACACTTTTGATTTCTTCACCAACACACAACAATTTATTAGCCTCCGTCTTCAGCCAACCACTATCATCTTTGTGTATCGGCGCCATCATGCTTGTGGCATTTTGAATGTGCTCAATTAACCTCTCCTATCTCTATTATTCATGTCATACCAAATTTACTTGTTTCGCCATTTGTCTCCTCTCCACGTTTCCATGATCCACTACAACCTTATTCAAATCTGATACGTTGAGGGTTTGATAAGTTGGTAGTGACGATTCCAGATCTTGTAGGGTGGCCGGCGACTTCTTTCCCTGGTTTCCAAAAATAATTGTTGCGGGAATGGTGATCGTATGTATATATGAGACAATTTATTCCTTTACTTTAGTTTTAGGACGAGAAGTGGGCCGATGACTTATTTTTGTTAATTTTAAATTTTAATGTAAGGGTACAATGATCATTCCACGCGATTTAATAGAGAAAAAACTAACGGAGTTAACAGCCTGTTAGACTGAGATTGTTATTAGCAACTAAACTAAAAATTAGGATTTTTACTGGTTAGATTATTAGTTGCTAATGCCTATTATTTATTAGTTTTGTAATTTCAAAAGGTAAAATTACTACAGCTAATATTAAAACACAAAGTAAGACCTCTGCATCTCTATCCCCAATCATGATTTGTACCCTCGTATTTTGATGAGAAAACAAACAAGTCCTTTAAATTTGTTTATTACTATTCACCTCGCATGTTTTCTTTTTATATTTTTAATGATACATGTGAGTGTAAGAAAAAGAAAAAAAAACAATAAAAGGAAAGTTAAATAAATAATATTTAATTGAACGAACATAAATATGGAGAAAGTGATGTAGACATTTTTTTAAAGCTGAAAAATAAATTTAAAATGTGATTTTTAATTAGATTACAGGATTAAAAATGTGAGATGGGATGTGAACTACGCCCTCATTTTTTTCCAAAATAATAGAATTCAAAAACTTTTTTATAACATAAAAATCGCAATCATATATTAAAAATTATAAAACTATCGAAATAATTACAAAAATTTGGGTATTACTCGTCGTTCATTGCAACATAACTGTAAACGAATAATATTATCACACATATATTTCCAAAATCAAGTCTAACATATTGCAAAATGACACACTCATGCATAAATCAAGTCACGTGTCCATCAGGTTTGCCACATACCACTCCTGGTGTTTTCATACAATTCAAATACCAAATCTTTGTCTGGTGACGAATCCATCTAGTTTTATGGTTTCATGTTGCATATAAGGCACAAGTACATCATAGCAAAACAAGATGATTACCATAAAAAGAGGACAACTATATAAACATCATATACTACCCTTCTAACCCAACCCAAAGTAAAACAAAAATCCCTTAAATATACCCGCATGAATCATAACTTGCAATAATTATAGGGTATTTTTTATTTGTGCCCGAGTTTTCGAAAACAATAACTTACCTTAACTTTACAAAATAGTCAAACAAATGTCGTGCTTGTCCCGTCAAATAGAACCTACAGTGATAAGAAATTTCTACAAAAGTCACGAATATGTTTCCTGTAACAAAGTATTTAGTTGATTGGTCGAGGTTCCTCTCACCCGTGCACGGTGCACCCTTTCTTTTCAATTAATTTTTTTGAACGAAATTCTCTCATTTCCGGGACTTGAACTCAAGTCCTCCTAACCTTGATGTGTTAAGAGGCTTTGCCTTTACCAATGGGCTACCAACCCATTAGTTCTTTATAATTAATAATACACAGAGTTCCACCGAAATGTAAGGATTATGATGCTTCAATTAAATTACTTAGATTCACATTTTTTATATAAAAAAACGGTTTGTTGATTTAACAACGAAAGCTGAATTACCAAGATTTCTCCATGGTTTGTTACAAAAGTTGAGATTGGTTTCAATTTTTATAGGATGGATCCGTAGTTAAACAATAGAAGTGGCTACGGGGAATCAAAATATAAACATGCTCAGGGTTGATAGTACCTGATGTAAAAAAGAACTACCACAAAAAAAAATTATGGTTTACCTCGGTAGGAACTCGGTTGCGGCTTGCAGCAGAGCCGGAACTGGTTCGGAACGTTTGAGAGGGGAGATTTAAGAATGGGAGTCGTAGAGAGAGGTACGTAGTACCTTATTTAGATACATAGACCATGACGGAAAAACATGAAAATAGGCGTGGGAGTTAACTTGTATGCATGTAGATATATATTAGATTAAATCCCCATGTTTATATAAATATATCTAATTCAAATTCTTTTCTTCATCCGTGATATTTTTTTTAATTTATGTTACCTACTTATTTATTTTAATTTCCAAAATCAAAATTTTAGTTGCAACAAATGGACATGTGTTGCACTCACTCTATTTCTACATTTTATTAATTAAAAGATTTAATTTTTATTGTTTTTGCTTGAGCGTAATACATGCAAGGGCTTACAATGGTGCATATATAATACATATAAATTATTGGGGATCGATGGGAGGTATGGTTCAATCACACGAACACATGACACATACTAATATGAAATAATAAGTGAACACGAGAGATTTATAGTGATTCGATCAAGCTTGATCTACATACACTCTCCACAACTAGTTATCTTTCTATTACATGCTCAAGAATGTTACAGGTACAATAAAAGAGTATTTATAGGGGAACAACTAAGGTTTGCTAAGACATACAAAAATAAAAAATCTTTTACTCATTTAACTAGTTTAGTGAGCCAAGACTCCTATGCTCTAACTTCTCTAATGAGTCAAACATCCTCTTCTCCAACTTTGTCTAGTGAGCCAGACATTCTCTACTCCAACTTGTCTAGTGTGCCAGCTTTAACTTCTTTAGTGAGCCAAGAACTTCTGGTCTATTAAAGACTTCACACCCAATAATCTCCCACTTGAATGCTTTGATAACTCCATCTTCATTAGTACCTTTATAAGCATTCTTTATCTTCAACACTGTTGTGGGTGGCCTTCTCATCACTTAACCAATAAAGTGATATCTAAGCTTTATATGTTTTGTCTTCGAATGAAAAACTAAATTCTTTGCAAGATGAATTGGACTTTAATTGTCACGCATCAATTTGATTCTTGCCAAGTTCTTCAAGAAATTTCTTTAACCAAATAAGCTCTTTACTTTCTTTTTGCAAGTGCCATGTATTCAACTTCTATGGTTGAGAGGGCAACACTCTTTTGAAGTTTAGCATCCAGCTAACCGTAGTACCTCCCACTATATAGCGATGCACATCATGGTGCTTATGTAAGAATATTTGTAGCCACCAAGGTCTGCATGAGCTGCAAATCCGTTTAGAACAACATCTTTTCCCTTAAACACTAATGTCGTCTTTGAGGTTCCTTTTAAATACCTCAAAATCCGTTTAACTGCTTCCCCGTGCGTCTTCCCCGGATTAGACATAAGCCGACTAACACCACCCATAAAATGTGCAATATCTAGTCTTGCACACACCATAGCATATATAAGGCTACCAACTACTAATGCATAAGGGACCTTATCCATTTTTACTTTGTCGTTATCCTTCTGAGGCGACTAATCTTTAGAAAGCTTAAATTGGACCTCTAAAGGTCTACCTCAGATCTTGGCATCTTAAAGGGTGAATTTCTTCAGCACTTTCTCAATGTATTTCTCCTGAGATAGTGTCAAAGAACCATCTTCTTTGTTTCTGACTATACTTATCCCGAGTATTTGATTTGCAGCACCCAAGTCTTGTTGGGTTCGTAGGCCTTGTTGGCCCGGTTTATTATATGAAGTCAAAAGAGGAGACGGGTGTGGGCGGTCGGGCCCAAGCCCGGCCCGGTTTAGATTTCTTGCATAATAATTTACTAACCCTAGTTCAGTCTCTATATAAACAACATTATGTACTTGTAATATTTGGTCACTCAATAAAGATATACCTAGTTGCCACCCGTGAACGTAGGTCAGTTTAGACCGAACCACGTTAAATCCTCGTGTTCGTTTATTGCTTTCGTGTCGTGTTCGGTTTCGTGTGTGCGTTTAATCCTAACAAGTGGTATCTAGAGCTTAGGTTCGGATCACACGAAGAACGCGCAGAACCCTCCCGTCGCCACCGCACCAGTAGGTCGATATACGGCAGCAGACAGTTCGTTTTAGGGTTCCGCCGGCAGACAACCGCCGCCGCCGCACTAATTTGTCTCAGCCGCAACCCGCGTGACGGTTGGAATTTGTTCAGGTTCTGTTATTTTTTTTTTGAAAGCAATTTTATCATACCCGCCGCTAGAGGCAGTGACATTGAAGTAGATACGGCAGAGATAGCAAACTAGGTTTTGCTGAAAACACAAAAAATAGAAGCAGAAGAAGAAGCACGTGAGCAGTAGTAAATTTGTTAGACTTTGGGCATTCGTACCTTTTTGTTTTGTCAAATAAAAAAGGAATATTGGGCCTTGATATTGGCAGATCTTTTTTTCCTAGTAGCCAATTTAAGTCTAGATCAAATTATATTTTTTGTGTGGGCCGAAAATCTCGTGGGCTTTAACCAGTTTCGATTTGGCGAGAACCAGCGAATCAAGATCCTATTTTCGTTGAAGAACAGTTTCAAGTCAGAAGAAATTTAAAGAAACTTAGAACCAGTGCCAACCGCGTTTGTCAGGTTTATCGTTTCAGTTTAAAGTTTCGGTTTCTGATTTACAGTTCGTATTTCCGCTGCGGTTTAAATAGGTTGATTTTTAACAGAGTTCAGTAGAACAGCCGTTAAGTTCAGGCTCGTGCCATTGCTGTGTCTGTCTCTGTTTTTTATCCAGTTTTTCGTTTTAGTCATTGTTATGGCAGAAGACGGAAAGGTTTCGATACAGAAGTTTGACGGACAGAAGTTCGGTTGGTAGAAGATGCAGATTGAGGCACTACTTTGTCAGAAAGACTTGGATGTAGTGCTTGAGGATGAAAAACCAGAAAAGCTGTCAGAAGCAGATTGGAAGAAGTTAGACAAGAAAGCTAGGGCTTGTATTACTTTGTCGTTGTCGGAAGATGTGGCGTTTAACATCATGAAAGAAACCACAGCACGTGGTATGATGGAGGCGCTATCCAACATGTATGAGAAGCCTTCGGCAGCGAATAAAGTCTATCTTATCCGAGAGCTAGTGACAACAAGAATGAAAGAGGGTGGGTCAGTTACAACTCATATCAATAATCTTAATTCGATCTTGTCCCGCTTAGTGTCAGTTGACATTAAGTTTGATGATGAAGTTCAAGGCCTCTTGTTATTATCCTCTTTGCCCGACAGTTGGTCGCAAACAGTGACTGCAGTTTGTAGTTCGTCTACAAATATTACTTTCGATGGGATTCGAGATCTGATTCTGGGAGAAGATTCAAGACGCAGAAGTTCAGGTGAATCATCAGGCAATATGCTAGTCACAGAAGGTAGAGGTAGGGGAAAACAGCGAGGCAGTGGGAGCAGGAAGAGGAGTGTGACACCCGGTAATTTCCCAATCCTATAAACTAAGTAATCAACCTAATAATTAGGTGATTGTAAATATTATGCGCGCTATATTAGAATCAGCGCGGGCAATTGTTATATTCGCCCTGCGCGAGCGCGCTATGTTAGAGTCAGCGCGGGCACGTTATGTGCGCCCTGCGCGAGCGCGCGATGTAAGAACCTGCGTGGGCATATGTTATATGCGCCATGCGCGAATGTTTTGGCTTTATGTTTTCATGTAACTTAACGTTATGTTGTCTAATGGGTTGACCATCCCGCATGATGCTAAGGCGGGTGCATCCTAAATCGTTTATGCGAGTGCGAAAGGGAACTAACCTCCCCGCATGGCGGGAACATTGAGAGCTAGTTTGTCTGAAGCTCCAAGATGGAATTGACTTCAACATGACTGATCACTATGTTGAAATACCAAGACCACCTGGAGAATCTACAAATGAAACTCAATGTCCCTGACTGCGAGAAGGTTACGTACCTACCCGCAGCAAAGAAATGTCCTTCACGCAGAAAGCTATGCGCACAAAGTAATACGCGCAGAACACTTAGTCTATTCTCCAGATGTAAGGAGATTACTCCCGCCCAAAAGGAAACAGTAGCGTGTTTCAGAGATTTTCCACTTTTTACTGTACACTGACAAAAGTACCCGAAAAAAAAGCACACTGTAACACGAAAAGTCAACTGTCAGCCACCCTATTCTCACCAACCCCAGACCTGCATGTCCTGACCAAATCAAATCAAAATCTTTTATCCACTACTCCACTTTTAAATAAATAATAATAAATTCCATACTTTATCATCATTACACCTAGATATGAAAAGATTACAATCCCCTAAAGCAAGGGATTGTGTTCCCTTGAGTTTGCCTATAAATATGTAACCTAAATTATCACCCAAAACACACTTCAAACTTCTCTCTTAAGAACTGCAAACTTGCACTAATCATCTCCCAAGAATCTGTTGTTTTCATTTCCGATCCTGTTACTAGGTAAGCCGAGATTATAACCTTGAGATCTACTTTCCAACCCTTATATTCTCCTATTTCTTGATCTTAATATATATACTTCTTGTTATTTAATCGTATTCTAGACCTTCAATTCAAAGGCCAACACCAAGAAAACCCGAATCTCGATTAATCCCTTAACAAGAACCACAGGTGAGTCTCACAGCCCCTATTTTCACTATTTTCACTGTTTTTAAACTGTTTTCGGGGCGAGGGACACATGCTTAAATTACGATTTATCATGGTATACTTACAAGTTATGTAAACGATTGTGTTTAAATTATGTTTCATGATGAGTAATGCAAACGGTTATCTATGGTTTACGATGTATGTGCGCCAGAACTCGAGTAAGTGATCACTTTACCATTGGAACTCTAAGGGTAGGGACTGCTGGTTTGATCCACCCACTCGTAGGGGTCGCACCTCTTTGCATGGATGAGTGCCTAGTATGGTCATGGGGCAGTACTATGGGATTGAGCCCGCTCGTAGGGGTCGCTCCTCTTTGCATGGACGAGCGCCTTGTTTTCCGGCACAACGTCCACGCGTAACCCGCGGGACGGTATTACAGTATTATTAGCTCGTAGTGGCAGCGCCACTTTGCATGGACGAGCACGACTTTTCAGAAATGTCCACGCGTAACCCGCGGGACGGTATTACAGTATTATTAGCTCGTAGTGGCAGCGCCACTTTGCATGGACGAGCACGACTTTTCAGAAATGTCCACGCGCAACCCGCGGGACGGTATTACACTATTTTAGCTCGTAGTGGCAGCGCCACTTTGCATAGACGAGTACGTTTTCCAGAAACGTTCGCGCGTAACCCGCGGAACGGTTCTATCAGAAATATGTTGTCAGATCTATGTTTTCATACGGTTTATCAAGCATATGTTTAGACATGAAATCAGAAATGTGTTTCAATATGATTTTTATCAAGACTATGATGCAATACGATTTATCAAGTTACTAAAACTTGTGAACTCACTCAGTTTATACTGATTCAAATGTTTTACGTGTCTTTCAGGAGATAACTAGGTAGCGCATGGAGTCACACTTAGAGCACCTCACGCTGAACATCTAAAATTAGCTTTTTTGGAAGATTTTAGTTCTATCCCTTCGATGCGCGCGGTTGTTTCCGCCGCGCAAGGGGATATGGCGTGGAAATCTTCGACAGTTTTTATACTTGGATGTTTTTATGTAATTTTTTAAACAATGTAATGTATTTGTATTAAACATTTCATGCGCAATGAAAATCTTACTTTGAATGTTTGCAATGGCCCGTGCTTAATTATCAATCCCCACTCGCGCGCGCCCGGCTGTTTCCGCCGTTCAGGGCCGGGTGTGACAGATTGGTATCAGAGCACTGGTTATAGCGAACTAGGAAAAGAAGTTTTAACCTAGACTATAACCGTTGGGGAATCGCATGAAATATTTTTCAAAGAAAATATTTTCAAAAGAAACTATACACACACTTAGGAACACGGGTCACACAGTGTCTAGTGAATAAAGATAAGAACATTATGTGCTCAGAGTACATGCGCTAAGTTTGATATATTTTCATTCTCTTTTAAAGCGAGAATGCCTCCAACTAAAGCCAAGGGAATCACCATGACACCCGAGGAACTCGCGGAAATAATCGCGCAGGCGATCGCGACACATGAGGCCAGCAAGGCCGAATCAAGTCAGGGTCGTCAGAACGAGACCCCAGAACCCGAATCAGGAGCCTTGGACAAAGGGTGCTCCTATAAGACATTTATGGCCTGTAGGCCTTGGCCATTCAAGGGTACCGAATGGGCCATTGGGCTCTACAACTGGATTGACAAGATGGAGACAGTTCTCTCCATTAGCAGATGTAGTGAGAACCAGAAGGTCCTTTACGCGACCTGCATGTTCCAAGAAGCAGCTTCGTCTTGGTGGAAGCTTCAAGTGAAGACCTTGGGGCGAGAAGTTGCTCTTCACAAGACCTGGGAGGAACTGAAGGAAATGATGATAAGAAAGTTCTGCTCTCGCGCAGAAATTCAGAGCCTACAACAGGAATTCTGGAACCACACCATGGTAGGAACGGATATCGACGCCTACAACAACCGGTTCAACGAACTTTGCCAGTTGGTGCCAGACATGGCAAACACGGAGGAAAAGAAGATCGAGAGGTATATCTTTGGGTTACCTCCTGTTGTTAGGGTTCCGCTCAACGCCGCAGCGCCTCCAACCTTTGATGAGGCGGTAGCGCGGGCCATCACCCTTACAAGGGATACGGTCCGTGCGGGTATGTTGACTACGCGCGGAAGCGAGCAGCGAACCTCTGACTCCAAGAGGAAATGGAACTCTCACCACCGAGGGTCCGACTCCAAGCAGCCACCGTTCAAAAAGCAGGAGAGCGCAAAGGTTTACGCGATCCAAGCCGCAGAGCCATCAAGGAAAGGATACAGCGGGCCTCGCCCATGGTGCAGCAAATGCAAGTATCACCACGAGGGTGAATGCGCAAGAATCGAATGCGCCAAATGTGGCAGAACAGGGCACAAGGCGATGAATTGCCGTATCAGAGAAGCTGGAGCGAGCGACAACTGCTACGCATGCGGGAAGCCAGGGCATTTTAGCCGGGATTGCCCGCAAAAGGGAAACCAAGCTCGCGGGAGAGCTTTTGTGATCGGCGCAAGCGAAGCTAAAGAAGAGCCGAATGTGGTAACCGGTACGTTTTTGCTTAACGGCCATTTTGCATCTGTTTTATTTGATACTGGCGCTGACCTAAGTTTTATATCCGCCGAGTTTAAAAACTCCCTAGGCCTAGCAAGCAGTAGGCTAGACACGCCTTATACTATAGAACTAGCCAATGGTAGGCAGTTATGCGCGAATGAAAGAACTGAACAATGTGTTATAGTCATGGGAGGTCACGGGTTCAATATTAACTTGTTGCCAATAGACTTGGGAAGTTTTGACATTGTGGTAGGTATGGATTGGTTAGTCGAGAACCACGCAGAGGTTATTTGCCATGAGAAGCAGGTTCGGATCCCACTGTTGAACGGAGAAACCTTGGTAATTCAAGGGGAAAGAAGGGGAGTTGCGACGAAACTGATTTCGTGCCTAAAGGCGCGCAAGTGCCTAAGGAAAGGGTGCTACGCCTTCCTGGCGCATGTAGTAGAGAAGAAAGGAGATGAGCGAAGAATTGAAGACTTACCAGTAGTGCGCGAATTTCCAGAAGTTTTTCCTGAATATTTGCCCGGATTACCGCCGCCGCGACAAGTCGAATTTCGTATTGATTTAGTCCCAGGAGCTGCGCCAGTAGCTCGAGCGCCTTATCGATTAGCTCCATCTGAGATGCAAGAGCTATCCAATCAGTTACAGGAACTATTGGATAAGGGTTTCATACACCCAAGCTTTTCACCTTGGGGAGCTCCAGTACTGTTTGTTAAGAAGAAGGATGGTTCGTTCAGAATGTGTATTGACTATAGGGAGCTGAACAAGCTGACAGTCAAGAATCGGTACCCCTTACCGAGGATTGACGACTTATTTGACCAGTTGCAGGGATCCAGTTATTATTCGAAGATAGATCTACGGTCAGGATACCACCAACTTAGGGTCCATGAGGAAGATGTGCCGAAAACAGCCTTCCGAACTAGATACGGCCATTATGAGTTCTTAGTGATGCCTTTCGGGCTAACTAATGCGCCGGCTGTATTCATGGATCTGATGAACCGTGTGTGCAAACCATACTTGGATAAATTTGTAATTGTGTTTATAGATGATATTCTGATTTACTCTCGGACCAAGGCCGAGCATGAGCAACACCTGAGATTGATTTTGGAATTGTTGAGGAAAGAAAAGTTGTATGCGAAGTTTTCCAAATGTGAGTTTTGGCTTAGAGAAGTTCACTTTCTCGGTCACGTTGTAAACGAGAAAGGAATACACGTTGATCCTTCCAAAGTCAAGGCCATCGAAAACTGGGAAGCGCCAAAAACCCCAACTGAAGTGAGGCAATTCCTAGGACTAACTGGCTACTATCGACGCTTCATTGAGAACTTCTCCAAGATAGCTCTACCACTGACCGCGCTAACTCAGAAAGACAAGAAGTTTGTTTGGGGCGAAAATCAGGAAGCAGCATTTCAAAGGTTGAAACAGAAGTTATGTAGTGCGCCAATTTTGTCTCTGCCAGAGGGGACAGATGACATCGTCGTTTACTGCGACGCTTCACATCAGGGACTCGGATGTGTCCTTATGCAGCGAGACAAAGTCATAGCGTATGCCTCGCGCCAACTCAAGACCAATGAAAAGAACTACACAACGCATGATCTGGAACTTGGAGCGGTTGTCTTCGCGCTAAAGATTTGGCGCCATTACCTCTATGGTACAAAGTGTATAATCTTTACGGATCACAAGAGCCTTCAACATATATTTGATCAAAAAGATTTAAACATGAGGCAACGAAGATGGGTGGAGTTGTTGAATGATTATGATTGTGAAATTAAGTACCACCCTGGAAAGGCGAATGTGGTGGCAGACGCGCTAAGTAGGAAGGAGCGAATAAAAACGCTACGAGTCAAGGCTCTAAGGTTGACCATTCGCGCAGATCTCTCTACCCGCGTCCGAGACGCTCAGCAAGAAGCCTTGAAACCAGAGTTTGTTAAAAACGAATTCCTTGGGGGTATGATTAAGAGTTTGGAACTTAAAGAGAACGGCAATCTATATTTCGCTAACCGCATATGGGTCCCTCTCAAGGGAGGATTGCGCAAGCAAGTGTTAAACGAAGCTCACAAGACGCGATATTCTGTACATCCTGGCGCAGACAAGATGTACCAAGATGTTAAAGCGCTGTATTGGTGGCCCAATCTAAAGGGCGCCATCGCGACGTATGTCAGTAAGTGCCTGACGTGTTCGAAGGTAAAGGCTGAATACCAGAAACCATCAGGGTTGCTTCAACAGCCAGAAATTCCTATGTGGAAGTGGGAACAAATCTCTATGGACTTCATCACCAAACTGCCAAGGACACCTGGGGGTTATGACACGATCTGGGTTATTGTGGATCGGCTAACTAAGTCAGCGCACTTCCTGCCGATCAAGGAAACCGATAAGATGGGAAAGTTAGCCCGATTGTATATTCGAGAAGTAGTTTCAAAACATGGAGTCCCAGTGTCCATCATTTCTGATAGAGATAGTCGGTTCACCTCAAGGTTCTGGAGATCGTTACAAGGGGCTTTAGGTACTCGTCTTGACATGAGTACTGCATATCATCCCCAAACGGATGGGCAAAGCGAGCGAACAATCCAGACATTGGAAGATATGCTGCGCGCGTGCGCGATCGATTTCGGAGGTAGCTGGGATACTCATCTCCCATTGGTTGAATTTTCTTACAACAACAGTTATCACACAAGCCTCAAGGCTGCGCCGTTTGAAGCTTTGTATGGGCGCAAGTGTAGATCCCCACTGTGCTGGGCTGAAGTGGGTGACAAGCAAATGACTGGTCCAGAATTGATCCAAGAAACAACAGACAAGATTTTTCAGATACGGGATCGCCTTAAGACAGCGCGCGACAGACAGAAGAGCTACGCAGATGTGCGAAGGAAACCGTTGGAGTTTCAAGTAGGGGATAGAGTACTTTTGAAAGTCTCTCCATGGAAAGGAGTCCCCCGTTTCGGCAAGCGAGGAAAGTTGAATCCGCGCTACATTGGACCATTTGAGATCCTGGAAAGGATCGGTCCGGTTGCTTATAAACTCCGTTTACCCGCCGAACTCAGTGGAATTCATGATACGTTTCATGTGTCCAACCTCAAAAAGTGTTTATCTGACGAAACGTTGATTTTACCATTGGAAGAGATTCACATCGACAAACAACTGTACTTCGTAGAAGAACCTATAGCAGTAACCGATTGGAAAGAACAAAAGTTACGCAGAAGCAAAATCAAGTTAGTAAGGGTTCAATGGAACTCAAGGCGTGGGCCTGAATTCACTTGGGAAAGAGAAGATCAAATGCGCCAGAAATACCCACACCTCTTTCAGAACATGGCTTCTGCCAGCGACGTCTCCTAAATTTCGGGACGAAATTCTCTTAACAGGGGGAAAATGTGACACCCGGTAATTTCCCAATCCTATAAACTAAGTAATCAACCTAATAATTAGGTGATTGTAAATATTATGCGCGCTATATTAGAATCAGCGCGGGCAATTGTTATGTTCGCCCTGCGCGAGCGCGCTATGTTAGAGTCAGCGCGGGCACGTTATGTGCGCCCTGCGCGAGCGCGCGATGTAAGAACCTGCGTGGGCATATGTTATATGCGCCATGCGCGAATGTTTTGGCTTTATGTTTTCATGTAACTTAACGTTATGTTGTCTAATGGGTTGACCATCCCGCATGATGCTAAGGCGGGTGCATCCTAAATCGTTTATGCGCGTGCGAAAGGGAACTAACCTCCCCGCATGGCGGGAACATTGAGAGCTAGTTTGTCTGAAGCTCCAAGATGGAATTGACTTCAACATGACTGATCACTATGTTGAAATACCAAGACCACCTGGAGAATCTACAAATGAAACTCAATGTCCCTGACTGCGAGAAGGTTACGTACCTACCCGCAGCAAAGAAATGTCCTTCACGCAGAAAGCTATGCGCACAAAGTAATACGCGCAGAACACTTAGTCTATTCTCCAGATGTAAGGAGATTACTCCCGCCCAAAAGGAAACAGTAGCGTGTTTCAGAGATTTTCCACTTTTTACTGTACACTGACAAAAGTACCTGAAAAAAAAGCACACTGTAACACGAAAAGTCAACTGTCAGCCACCCTATTCTCACCAACCCCAGACCTGCATGTCCTGACCAAATCAAATCAAAATCTTTTATCCACTACTCCACTTTTAAATAAATAATAATAAATTCCATACTTTATCATCATTACACCTAGATATGAAAAGATTACAATCCCCTAAAGCAAGGGATTGTGTTCCCTTGAGTTTGCCTATAAATATGTAACCTAAATTATCACCCAAAACACACTTCAAACTTCTCTCTTAAGAACTGCAAACTTGCACTAATCATCTCCCAAGAATCCGTTGTTTTCATTTCCGATCCTGTTACTAGGTAAGCCGAGATTATAACCTTGAGATCTACTTTCCAACCCTTATATTCTCCTATTTCTTGATCTTAATATATATTCTTCTTGTTATTTAATCGTATTCTAGACCTTCAATTCAAAGGCCAACACCAAGAAAACCCGAATCTCGATTAATCCCTTAACAAGAACCACAGGTGAGTCTCACAGCCCCTATTTTCACTATTTTCACTGTTTTTAAACTGTTTTCGGGGCGAGGGACACGTGCTTAAATTACGATTTATCATGGTATACTTACAAGTTATGTAAACGATTGTGTTTAAATTATGTTTCATGATGAGCAATGCAAACGGTTATCTATGGTTTACGATGTATGTGCGCCAGAACTCGAGTAAGTGATCACTTTACCATTGGAACTCTAAGGGTAGGGACTGCTGGTTTGATCCACCCACTCGTAGGGGTCGCACCTCTTTGCATGGACGAGTGCCTAGTATGGTCATGGGGCAGTACTATGGGATTGAGCCCGCTCGTAGGGGTCGCACCTCTTTGCATGGACGAGCGCCTTGTTTTCCGGCACAACGTCCACGCGTAACCCGCGGGACGGTATTACAGTATTATTAGCTCGTAGTGGCAGCGCCACTTTGCATGGACGAGCACGACTTTTCAGAAATGTCCACGCGTAACCCGCGGGACGGTATTACAGTATTATTAGCTCGTAGTGGCAGCGCCACTTTGCATGGACGAGCACGACTTTTCAGAAATGTCCACGAGCAACCCGCGGGACGGTATTACACTATTTTAGCTCGTAGTGGCAGCGCCACTTTGCATAGACGAGTACGTTTTCCAGAAACGTTCGCGCGTAACCCGCGGAACGGTTCTATCAGAAATATGTTGTCAGATCTATGTTTTCATACGGTTTATCAAGCATATGTTTAGACATGAAATCAGAAATGTGTTTCAATATGATTTTTATCAAGACTATGATGCAATACGATTTATCAAGTTACTAAAACGTGTGAACTCACTCAGTTTATACTGATTCAAATGTTTTACGTGTCTTTCAGGAGATAACTAGGTAGCGCATGGAGTCACACTTAGAGCACCTCACGCTGAACATCTAAAATTAGCTTTTTTGGAAGATTTTAGTTCTATCCCTTCGATGCGCGCGGTTGTTTCCGCCGCGCAAGGGGATATGGCGTGGAAATCTTCGACAGTTTTTATACTTGGATGTTTTTATGTAATTTTTTAAACAATGTAATGTATTTGTATTAAACATTTCATGCGCAATGAAAATCTTACTTTGAATGTTTGCAATGGCCTGTGCTTAATTATCAATCCCCACTCGCGCGCGCCCGGCTGTTTCTGCCGTTCAGGGCCGGGTGTGACAAGGAGTCAGTCTAAGACTCATAAGGATATTGAATGTTGGGGTTGTAAAGAGAAAGGACACTTCAGGAATCAGTGTCCGAATGGTAAGAAAGAGGTGAACGTTACAGAAGACGACACAGATGACGGGGTCAGTAGTGATGAGGCTTTGGTTTGTAGTGTTGAGAGTAGCGTTGATGCTTGGGTGATGGATTCTGGTGCATCGTTTCATGCCACTCACTGTAGTGAAACGATGAAGAATCTTAAATTTGGGGATTTTGGAAAGGTTCGACTAGCGAATGATGATATTTTAGAGGTTACGGGTATGGGAGACGTTGATTTGATAACTTCAGCCGGTACTTCTTGGACTTTGAAAGACGTGAGGGTTATTCCAAGTTTGAAGAAACGTTTGATATCAGTTGGGCAGTTGGATGACTAAGGGCACGATGTTAAGTTCGGGAATAGGCAGTGGAAGACAAAATCCGGTTCACAGAATCTCGTGGGCAGAAGAAGGTTCGTTTTGCAAGTAACAAACCCAGAGCCAAAGTGAAGATTCAGGATGAACGAGCTAGGAAGGTTAAATCAGTTGGGGGACATCGTGACAGTGGGAGCACAGATCGTGTTTCAGTTACAGTTCCAGGTCGACAGTGGATTAAGAAAACCAGTATTCCAGCTGTAAAAGTCTCTCCAATGAATTACTTGCTGAATATGGAGAGTGTTTGTTCTCAGGTTATCTCAGGATCCGGTAGTTCGTTACAGTGGGAGCCGGTAGGGACAGAGAACGGGTCAGGGGCAGTTTCAGCCATGACTGACGTGTTGGAGCTCCGGGGAGCTTCAACGGGCCTTCAGGTTAATTGATGAGAAGGCGGTCGCAACTAGAAGAAGTTTAATGTTCAGATTACAGAAGTACAATCAGGAGTGCAGACGAGAGTACTCAAGGCCTCCGAGTGGGAGATTGTTGGGTTCGTAGGCCTTGTTGGCCCGGTTTATTATATGAAGTCAAAAGAGGAGACGGGTGTGGGCGGTCGGGCCCAAGCCCGGCCCGGTTTAGATTTCTTGCATAATAATTTACTAACCCTAGTTCAGTCTCTATATAAACAACATTATGTACTTGTAATATTTGGTTACTCAATAAAGATATACCTAGTTGCCACCCGTGGACGTAGGTCAGTTTAGACCGAACCACGTTAAATCCTCGTGTTCGTTTATTGCTTTCGTGTCGTGTTCGGTTTCGTGTGTGCGTTTAATCCTAACAAGTCTTTCATCTCAAACTCTTCAGACATTTGCCTCTTTAATTTCTTGATCTCTGTTATATTTGACCCGACAATTAACATATCATCTACATAGAATAGTAGAATGATATAAGAATCCTTGAGCTTCTTGATGGAACAACAATGATCCATGTCACATCTCTTATACCCAGTTCTGCCCATGAAGTTATTAAACTTCAAATATCATTGTCCAGCCACTTGTTTCAGACAATACAAACTCTTCTTCAATTTACACACCAAGTTTTCTTTTTTCCTTTAATCTGAAAACCCTATGATTGTGTAATATAATTGTCTTCTTCTAGGTCACCATGTAGAAAAGCCATCTTGACATCTAGCATTTCCAGATGCAAGCCTTCGACTGCTACAATAGTAAGAACGAGCCTGATGGTAGTCATCTTCACAACAATGGAGAATATTTCATTTAAATTTATTTCTGCTTTCTATTGGAACCCCTGACTACTAATCAGGCATTTTACCGTTTGGTACCATCATGTTCATCGAAAACCCATTTGTTTTGAAGAGACTTCTTCCTACATTGAAGCTTTGTTAGAAACAAGGTCTTGTTCTTCTCAAGCAAGTTCATTTCATCTTTCATTGCTAACTCCCACTACAATGAACCTTGCAACTCTTTTGCTTTAGCGTAACATTGGGTTTCACCATTTTAGTCAAAAGTAAGTAGTTGACTGATGGTGAGTATCGACTTGGCAGTCTACTAACTTTGGAAGATATTCTTGGTTAAGCTTGAGGTGTGACTGGATATTCATGAGCTGATGGATTTTGAACTGGAGAAGTAGTCTCTTCATCCTCAGAATCATCACTTGAATCATTTTCTAAGCTTCCACTGTCGGTGTCGGTTGAGACATTTCCATTTTCAGGAACTTCGACCGGAGCTTCTTTCTTCCTTTCATCACCATTAAACACAGACCTATTCTTTTTTAACTTTAGGATCTTTGGTATTTGTCTTATCCCAAAGCCTATAACCCATTTCATCTAACCCGTAAAAAACGAATGTGCACTTTTTGGTATGTGAGTCCAACTTATCTCTATCACTATCTTATAACAAACCATAAGCAATGCAAGCAAATACTTTTAGGTGTTTGAGGCTAACTTCCTTGTCTTTCCACATTTCCTCAGGTAATTTGAAATCCCAAGGAAAAGGCAGTGAACAGATGATCAAATAGGCTGAAGTATTAAGTGTCTCGACCCAGAATGACTTGAGCATCCCAGCATGCAACCTCATGCTTCTAGCTCTTTCATTCAAATTTATATTCATCATTTCAGCTACAACATTCTTTTTAGGAGTACCACCAACTATCCTCATCATCCTTATCCAGTGTATGGCACAATAGTCAGCAAATTCCTTACTAGTGTATTCACCACCATTATCCGTTCTCAAACACTTGATCTTCAAATCAAGTTCATTTTCAATAGTGGCTTTCCATCTCTTAAAAGCCTCGAAAACATCATATTTATGCTTAACGGGGTGTTTGGCTGAGCTTCTTAAAACTGGTTATTTGATTTTTGAAAAACAATAGCAATTTTGAAAAACTCCAATTTGAAGCTTTTCAAGTTTTAAATTGAAGCTTATCAAACATCTTTTACTTTTCAAAAATCAAATAAGCAAATAAGCAGTTTTTAAAAGCTCACTCAAACACCCCAAAGAAAATAAAACCAGACCTTTTTTTGTTGAGACATCAATGAAGGTCACATGGTATCTTGAACCTCCAAATGATGGTACTGAAGTCGGTCCATATACAACTAAATCGACAAGCTCTAATTTCTGAGCTTTTTTTTTCTTCTTATAACACTCGTTTTGTTTAAATAATAATGTAAGAGTTTTTTTTATTATTATTATCAAGGTTTTAATTATTTAATGAATTATATGTGGATTAAGGCATGGGTTTGATGGCCATGGGCTTATTAAGGGCTTGAAAGGGAGTTTAAAGGGTATAAATACCCTTGTCCATAAACCCTAAATCCTTTCACCATTTCCCTGGACCATAATTTACAGACACTTAAACATTCCTTTAAAGATTTAAGATCCAGAAAATTATCTCACAATCTTTTCCCAACATTTATCAAGGCTCAACTAAACGACCAAGTTCGAGCTTGAACCGAACCTTAAAAGATACATCTTTGCTTAAAAAGGTTGAGCTGATGTTGTTGGGGTATTTTTTTTGCCCATGAGAAAACCCAACAATTATATATATTACATGGGTGTTATTATTATTATTATTATTGTTTTAATAATAAAAGAAAAAGAAAAAAAAATAGTCTTTCATTTGGTCAGAATATCTCACAAACAAATTGAGATTTGGTTTGGGCTGTGAGCACAAACCCATTACGTGGACCTTCATGAAACAAACAAATATAAAAGGTTTTTTTTTTGTGCACATGATTTTAGATATTCCTGCCGTCACATACACTCATACGATTTTACGAAACAAGGTTTGGAGTAGCTTCTGGTTATTTCTCTTTGGTTAATTAATAGAGTGACAAGAGAATATTTTTTGGTGCTCCAAGTTTTTTTAGTGTTTGGTGAAGATAAGAGACGTGCCAGAGATCGAATTTATTCTCTCGTTGGTGATACCTCTAACTTGTTTCTTTTATAGTTTGGTTTCATATACTTGATGTTAGTTTGTACCAAGTATACGATGATTTGTGTATGCCTCTAGTTTTATCTAGAGAAGAACTTTGTATTGCTCATTATTGGTGATAGTGGATTTGAAGCGGCTCTAGTAGTCCTGTGGTTTTTACTCTCGCCTTAAGAGGTTTTCCACGCTAAAATTATTGTGTCATATTTATTTTTAGTATACCCTATTTGTTTGCATCCTCACTGGTTCATTCGGGTTGGGAAAAAGTTTAGCCAAACGAAGTTTAATTCCGCAATTATTGTATACCGTTCGTGGCTAGGTGGTCGTTTTTCCCAACAGAGTGGTATCAGAGCTTCGGCTCTTGTTCTTGGGTTAAGACTTGTTTGAACGATGGAAGTTAATACGGGTAGGATGGTGAGTTTGAATGGTTCCAATTATCATGTTTGGAAAGGCAAGATGGAAGACCTTCTTTATGTGAAGGATTATTATTTGCCTGTTTTTAGTACCGATAAACCTGAAAATAAAACTGATGAAGAATGGAATATTTTGCATCGGAAGTTTTGCGGGTATATTCGGCAATGGGTTGATGATAATGTTTTGAACCATATTAGCGGGGAGAGTCATGCTCGTACTCTATGGACCAAGCTTGAAGAGTTGTACGCTCGGAAGACTGGGAACAATAAGTTGTTCTTGATTAAACAGTTGATTAACTTGAAATACCGTGATGGAACTCCTGTTACTGGTCATTTGAATGTTTTTCAGGGTGTTATTAATCAGCTTGCAGGTATGGGTATTAAGTTTGAAGATGAGATACAAGGTTTATGGCTTCTTGGTACGTTACCGGATTCTTGGGAGACTTTTAGGACATCATTGTCCAACTCCGTAGCTAACGGTATTATTACTATGGAATTGGCTAAAGGTAATATTATAAATGAAGATATGAGAAGAAAGTCACAAGGTTCCTCTTCACAGTCAGATCCCTTGGTTACCGAAAGTAGGGGGAGAAGCCATAGCAGAGGTCCAAGTAATAGAGCAAAGCACCGCAGTAAGTCCAAAGGGAAGTTTGAAGAATATGAGTGTCATCATTGTGGTAGAAAAGGGCACACCATAAAATATTGTAGGCAACTGAAAAAGGAGAACAAGAAGGCTAACTACAACAATAAAAAGAACAACTACAAGAAAGATGACGGTGATGAAGGTACTTCTGAAACTAATACTGCCACCGAAGAGTTTTATATTTGTTGTGATTATGATAGGGTGTACATTGCACATGATGATTCGAGTTGGGTTGTTGACAGTGGTGCTACTTGTCATGTGACATCACAAAGGGATTTTTATTCGTCTTATACTCCTGGTGATTTTGGGAATGTCAAGATGGGTAATAATGGGCTATCGAAGATCATTGGTGTTGGGGATGTTTGTTTGAAGTTTGATACTGGGATGGATTTGGTTTTACACAATGTGAAGCATGTTCCAGATATTAGACTTTATTTGACCTCCGCATGCACATTAGATGATGATGGTTTCCACAGTACCTTTGGTGGTGGAATTTGGAAACTCACTCATGGTTCGTTGATCGTGGCAAAAGGTGAAAGAACTTCAAAGTTATACATGGCACATCCAAAGATTTCCAGAGACTCGGTTAATTCATTGACGAATTCTGATGCGACCGATATGTGGCATAAGAGACTTGCTCACATGAGTGAAAAAGGGATGTCTATTTTATTGAAGAAAGATGCCTTGTCCGGTGTGAAAGATATTCATTTGAAGAAGTGTTCTCATTGTATGAATGGTAAGCAAAAGAGAGTTTCTTTTCATAGTCATCTGCCTCATAGAAAAGAAAGTATACTTGACTTGGTGCATTCAGACGTATGTGGTCCTATGAAGACTAGAACACTTGGGGGATGCTTATATTTTATCACATTTATAGACGATCATTCGAGGAAGGTATGGGTTTATACTTTAAAGTCTAAAGATCAAGTATTTGATGTGTTCAAGCAGTTTCATGCCCTAGTTGAGAGACATACTGGGAAGAAGCTCAAGTGTGTTCGTACAGATAATGGAGGTGAATACATTGGTCCTTTTAATGCTTATTGTAGAGAGAAGGGTATTCGACACCAAAGGCCACCTCCTAAGACACCACAGTTGAATGGTTTAGCAGAACGGGTGAACCGAACCTTGGTTGAAAGGTTTAAGTGTTTGCTCTCACATGCAGGGTTGCCTAATTCCTTTTGGGGAGAAGCTTTACATACAGCGGTACATGTTATTAATCTTACTCCTTGTATTCCTTTACATAATGATGTTCCAGACAGGGTTTGGAGTGGCAAAGATGTTTCGTATCATCATTTGCGGGTCTTTGGATGAAAAGCATATGTGTATATCCCCAAAGATGAAAGATCAAAGCTTGATGTGAAGTCTAGACAGTGTGTATTCCTTGGTTATGGGCAAGATGAGTTTGGATACAGGCTATATGATCCGGTTTCAAAGAAGCTTGTTAGAAGTCTTGATGTTGTGTTTGTGGAAGACGAGAGTTTGAAAGATATTGAGAAGACACGGGTAGTTCCTCAGTATATTGATGATCTCTTTGATTTGGATCCTATTCCTACTCAGCAATCTGAGCCACATCACGAAGATGGTATTCAAAATGACGAACAACATGGTACCGATAATGTTGATAATCAAGAGCAGGTAGAGTTGGATGAGAATATTCATCCCGAGTTACCTGTAGATATGCCTGCATTTGTCCCACTCAGGCGGTCTTCGAGAGACCGTCAACCTTCGACTCGTTATTCGACTGGTGAGTACGTCTTACTCACTGATGGGGGAGAGCTCGAGTATTATTGAGAGGCCATGGAACATAAGCATAAAAGAGAGTGGTTTGAAGCCATGCAATATGCGATGAATTCCTTGTATGAGAACAATACCTTTGAGTTAGTGAAGTTGCCTAAGGGCAAAAGAGCTTTGAAAAACAAGTGGGTCTACAAATTGAAGACTGAAGAACATACCTCACTGCCTATGTACAAGGCAAGATTGGTGGTCAAAGGGTTCAGTCAAAGAGAGGGTATTGATTTTGATGAGATTTTTTCTCCAGTTGTGAAGATGAGTTCCATCAAGGTGATCCTTGGTTTAGCTGCTAGTCTTGATCTTGAGGTTGAGCAAATGGATGTCAAGACAGCATTCCTTCACGGTGATCTCGATAAGGAGATCTATATAGGGCAACTTGAAGGTTTTCAGGTTAAAGGTAAAGAAGATTATGTTTGTAAACTTCATAAAAGTCTTTATGGCTTGAAGCAAGCACCGAGACAGTGGTACAAGAAATTTGAGTCAGTTATGGGGAAGCAAGACTACCGAAAGACTGCGTCTGACCACTGTGTTTTCTTTAAGAGGTTTGGTGATGATGATTTTATCATTTTATTGCTTTATGTTGATAATATGTTGATTGTTGGCAAGAATGCCGAAAGAATTGTTCAGCTGAAGAAAGAATTAAGCAAGTCGTTTTCTATGAAAGACTTGGGGCCAGCTAAGAATATTCTTGGCATTCGGATTACTAGAGATAGAGCTTCAAAGAAGTTTCACATGTCACAAGAGCAATACATTGAAAAGGTGCTTAGCATATTCAAAATGTCTAAAGTTAATGTGGTAAGTACACCTCTTACTCCCAACTTTAAGTTAACTGAAAAAGATTGCCCTACTTCTGAGAAAGAGATTGAAGAGATGGATGGTGTTCCATATGCATCAGCGGTTGGAAGCTTGATGTATGCAATGGTATGTACACGGCCTGATATTGCCCATGCAGTTGGTGTTGTTAGTCGGTTCTTGTCAAATCCGGGTAAGAAGCATTGGGAAGCAGTTAAGTGGATACTTAGATATTTACGAGGTACTTCCAAATTGGGTATAACATTTGGAAATGGGGAGCCGATGCTTGTTGGTTACACGGATTCTGATATGGCAGGAAATAAGGACAACATGAAATCCACTTCTGGATATTTGATGTTATTTGCAGGGGGAGCCGTGTCATGGCAGTCAAGATTGCAAAAGTGCGTTGCTTTGTCTACTACCGAGGCAGAATATATGGCAGCAACAGAAGCATGCAAAGAATTATTGTGGTTGAAAAGATTTATGCAAGAGCTTGGCTTTATGCAACAGCGCTACGTGGTTCTTTGTGATAATCAAAATGCTATTCACCTTGCTAAGAACTCTATGTATCATAAGAGAACCAAACATATTGATATGAGGTATCATTGGATTAGAGATGCCATTGAAGACAAGTTGTTTGAACTTAACAAAGTTCACAACGACGATAATTGTTCCGATATGTTGACCAAAGCTTTGGCAAGGGAGAAGTTGAAGATATGTTGCTCACTCTCCGGGATGGTGAGTTCTTTCTCATAGACAAAAAGGGGGAGATTTGTTGGGGTGTTTTTTTTGCCCATGAGAAAACCCAACAATTATATATATTACATGGGTGTTATTATTATTATTATTATTATTATTATTATTATTATTATTATTATTATTATTGTTTTAATAATAAAAGAAAAAGAAAAAAAATAGTCTTTCATTTGGTCAGAATATCTCACAAACAAATTGAGATTTGGTTTGGGCTGTGAGCACAAACCCATTACGTGGGCCTTCATGAAACAAACAAATATAAAAGGTTTTTTTTTTTGTGTGCACATGATTTGAGATATTCCTGCCGTCACATACACTCATACGATTTTACGAAACAAGGTTTGGAGTAGCTTCTAGTTATTTCTCTTTGGTTAATTAATAGAGTGACAAGAGAATATTTTTTGGTGCTCCAAGTTTTTTTTGGTGTTTGGTGAAGACAACAGACGTGTCAGAGATTGATTTATTCTCTCGTTGGTGATACCTCTAACTTGTTTCTTTTATAGTTTGGTTTCATATACTTGATGTTAGTTTGTACCAAGTATATGATGATTTGTGTATGCCTCTAGTTTTATCTAGAGAAGAACTTTGTATTGCTCATTATTGGTGATAGTGGATTTGAAGCGGCTCTAGTAGTTCTGTGGTTTTTACTCTCGCCTTAAGAGGTTTTCCACGCTAAAATTATTGTGTCATATTTATTTTTAGTATACCCTATTTGTTTGCATCCTCACTGGTTCATTCGGGTTGGGAAAAAGTTTAGCTAAACGAAGTTTAATTCCGCAATTATTGTATACCGTTCGTGGCTAGGTGGTCGTTTTTCCCAACAGAGTGGTATCAGAGCTTCGGCTCTTGTTCTTGGGTTAAGACTTGTTTGAACGATGGAAGTTAATACGGGTAGGATGGTGAGTTTGAATGGTTCCAATTATCATGTTTGGAAAGGCAAGATGGAAGACCTTCTTTATGTGAAGGATTATTATTTGCCTGTTTTTAGTACCGATAAACCTGAAAATAAAACTGATGAAGAATGGAATATTTTGCATCGGAAGGTTTGCGGGTATATTCGGCAATGGGTTGATGATAATGTTTTGAACCATATTAGCGGGGAGAGTCATGCTCGTACTCTATGGACCAAGCTTGAAGAGTTGTACGCTCGGAAGACTGGGAACAATAAGTTGTTCTTGATTAAACAGTTGATTAACTTGAAATACCGTGATGGAACTCCTGTTACTGGTCATTTGAATGTTTTTCAGGGTGTTATTAATCAGCTTGCAGGTATGGGTATTAAGTTTGAAGATGAGATACAAGGTTTATGGCTTCTTGGTACGTTACCGGATTCTTGGGAGACTTTTAGGACATCATTGTCCAACTCCGTAGCTAACGGTATTATTACTATGGAATTGGCTAAAGGTAATATTATAAATGAAGATATGAGAAGAAAGTCACAAGGTTCCTCTTCACAGTCAGATCCCTTGGTTACCGAAAGTAGGGGGAGAAGCCATAGCAGAAGTCCGAGTAATAGAGCAAAGCACCGCAGTAAGTCCAAAGGGAAGTTTGAAGAATATGAGTGTCATCATTGTGGTAGAAAAGGGCACACCATAAAATATTGCAGGCAACTGAAAAAGGAGAACGAAGTTTAATTCCGCAATTATTGTATGCCGTTCGTGGCTAGGTGGTTGTTTTTCCCAACAGATGTACTCGTTTTTCCCTCAAAATTTGTACACCACTAGATTGAGTCATTTGAGTTTAGAAAGCTAGAAACTTTTTCCTAAACAAGCCTCTAAAGAAACAAGTTGTGACTACTTTAGCATAAGCGAAACGTGCCTTATGGGTTTCTCTTAAAATATGAATATTATGAAAATAAACTTTGTATGGAATTAGGTTGCTATCATCAAAGAAATAATGATGTTATATAAAAGACCATGTTCCTGAATAAATAAATAAATAAATAAATAAATATGAAATATAGAACCAAATTTGAAATAGTTTGGTATTGGAGCAAAACATAATTAATGGCATGTGGTGGGCCTCATCATTTTAATATCCAAAATGTGAATGGAAATATGTGCTTGCAAAAAGCAATGTTTTGGAGCCTGGACCGGCCGATTTGACCAGTCCGATCATGACCCGTTATGCACTCCAGTTCGGTTTGACCTTACTCACAGTTGTATCAACGCGCATATACTACTGGGCTTGCTAAAGTCCGCGAGCATAGTATATGCAAGCCCAGTAGGGTCTGACGGTTGCTAGGGTCTGGTCTAGTTTAAGTTATCTAGAAAAATAATTTCATTAGTAAACTCCACTAAAATTAACAAGTTAAAATAAATTAGTTAGACTCGATGTTGGGATCATTTTGACTAAGCTTTAATAATGAACACAAATTACAAACCAATAGAACAGTAAACAACTGATCTAATCTTTTAAATAGATTAATATCACTTTAACTATATTCATATTTGAACTATGAATCAATTAGTATTATCAAAGTAAATAAGTAGCGGAAAAATTTCAAATAGGAGAACAACTTTATAGTAATTATAATCAAATGATTACAATTTATTGCTCCCCTCAACCTTAGCTCATCATTCACTAACTTTTAGTATAAAGGTACTCTGATAAGGTGAATATGTGATATGTAAAGTGTCAAAATACTGATGAGCTAAAGGAGAAAACGACATCTAAACAATTCAATTACAAACTATTGATGAACTAATCTAAACAACCGTTTATTAAATATTCCTATGAAAACTCTTGATCTTTGTTGGGTCAACTGATGTTTGAACCACAATTGTTTGTCTTCAGTCTTTTGGATCTTCAACAGTTTGTTGAGCAGTTTTTTTGTCTTCAGTTCTTTCTGTTTACTTAGTCAGGTGTTTTTGGGAGAACGGTTTAACAAAAACCATAATGGAGAACAATATATGTTTCAACCATCAGTTGTTTCGTTTCTAGCCATCAATTCTTTGCTAGGATCAACAATCTCTTCTTAAACTGATAATGCCAAAACAATTATTATTCTTCTCCATTGTATTATCTTGGCGGAATTCTTCTGGCTGAATCTTTGAAAAACTTTAGAAATTCAGCTCGTAATAAACTGTCATCCTCTTCCATAAGCAATGGAAGGTCTATAAGCATCTTCAACTCTTTTTCATCTAACATGGGCACATCTTGATGATCTACCCCTTTGGATGCACCAGTCTCACATTCCAAGGTTAGTCTCACATTCCAGGGTTACAAATGAGCTATTTTTTAGTTTACTCCATTTGATAATCCTTAGACCTTGACTGGGTTTGACCTTTAGTTGGTAAAGCAGAAGATGCTCTCAAAAAAGATGAAGGATGCATATATTGAACATTAAATTCAAAACCCATCTTGGCATCTCTATGAATATCCTTGATAGCTTGTAGTTCTTCCTCTTCAGCCAATCTTCTTCTTTTGGCTTGCAGGGCAAGTTCCTTGCTTTAATCACTTTAATCACGTTATTGAAGTGATCAAAGCAGTACTTTGTTTTTTGTTGTTTTCTGTTTTTTTTTTTTTTTTTTTTTTTGCCTCTTGAGGACGTTGATTTCTGATAAAGCCTTTAGTTCAGGGTATTTGCTTGGATTTTTCTTTCTTGATTGCACAAGATCCCTATATGCAACCCTCTGAGCTTATCAATTCCCCATTTGTCAGCTTTTCTTTCTGGAATGGAACTTGGCTTCAGCTTCTCTTTTACAACTTCCCAATCAGGTTTAGGATGATCCTGATTAGGGTCTTTTCAAGGAGTCTTTTGTTCTCCCACATTCAGCTTGGAGTTCTTCATAGGTCAAACATCTGAATTTGTAAAAGAGACTTTATCCAATTCGTCCGTAAATATACGATGAGCCAGTTCCTTTCCTTGAATATGTTGCTAGTAGCTGGATTCACACTACTTTATGATGACATTTCGCAAGTTAAATCCTTTTTCACAAACACTTAGCAGGATCCCCACTTTCTTGTAGCTTAACAGGCAAGGAGACTGTGTTTTAAGGGCTTTAGCTCACTGCCTTTCACTCACAACAATCCCATTATCTTGTGACAGATCCCCTTTGTCATTAACATTAGTAAGCACCGCCACTATTATAACTGGTAAGCCTAGCTCATTATCGCTCTAATTGTTGCCCATCATGTCAGTTTTCTTCAGAAGCTCATCAAAACAGATTGCATGCATAAATGAGTTTAGGTGGATGTGTAGAGACACAAGGTTGGATCGAACATGAAGTGAGGTTCTCCATGAATGCGTATGGGTGACTATTGACTAATATAAGGGGAGAAGATTGAAATGGTTTGGGCAAGTGAAGAGAAGACACACGTACACAACGGTAATCAAGATTCAATATTTCTTGACATGGTTTGTATAATTGTATTACAACCTCATTTACGGGCTATTAAAACCACCATTTTTGAAAAACTAATGAATCGTGCCAATGCCATAAAAGCACAACTTGTAACCAAATAGTTAGTTATCTATTTATTGATTTTGTAGTATAACCATATGAAACAAATCCAAAAAGACAAGTACAATATATAAAAACAAGAAAGATAGAAACAAATGTCCCTAGTGTTTATCATCTAATCCAAAGAGTTTGGATATTTTCTCAATATCTAGATGTCGAAAATCAACATTCGACATGGACCGACGATTGATCCCATTTCTGTTATCTTCTGCATGGTTAACCGATTGTGTGATAGACGCGAGTAAAAGAGGGAAATTCTTTATATTCTTTAAAGCGTTCGGGTGAGCTTCTGTTATTGCAGACCGGTTGCTTGGAGGATTTGAATCGAAGGCGAGTGTAAACGGTGGTGAGGGTATCTTTTTCCTTTCACCCTTTTCTTGGCTTATCGAGTTCTTGTCAACATGCTTCTCGTGCTACATTAAAAAAAAAGAAAAGCATATTGATAATATAAGTAACAAGTATTGTTATCGGTATAGACCTAAGTAATTACATGTAATTTCTTACCTCTCTAGATGATCCAGAATTGTCAGTTGTGAGTTCACTAAAAGACACATTTCTTGTATGACCTCTCTGGGATTTCCCCTTTTTTTGCTTTGGTTTCAAGGTTCTGTTCCTATGACAAAATTACTAGTCAATGATACAACACACCAAAAAACTATGTAAAAATAATAATGAGATGACTCGCGAGTCTAAAATGGAAAAACAATCAATTTTGTTATATTTACAGGTCATGACATACCTGTTTCTATCATGGAATTGCATGAGTTCATCCTCCTCTTTATTCATAACAGGCAAACCCGAGAGCTCACTCGCTAACGGACTTGAACTGAAGAACTGTCAACAAGAACATGCAGATAAGCGCGACCCACAAACATAACAATACATAAAGAACTAATTACTGTATATTTAACTAACACTGTTTTGTAGTGCAGAACCACAAGTCGCACGTGTTAACGGGTCGAGAGCTAACAATGCGGTTAAAAGACCAATAGAAGAAGCCGGAAAATTTGCAAACGCTTCATGAAAACTCGGAAGATAATTTTGAGGCGGTATGAAAGTTGTCGGCGGCTTAATTGTTTTCCAGTAGTCCTCATTTGGAGATCCACAAAGCTTAAATATTTTGTGAAGTTGTTCAACCTGCAAACAAAGTTGGTTACAAATTACATGCCAATTCGGTTAACCTGCTAGAACTAACTAACCTCGGTTCTTCCGGGCATGATTGGTCTGCCAACAAACATTTCAGCCAAGAGGCATCCAGTACTCCAAAGATCAATACCGACTCCATAATCAGTAGTGCCCAAAA